>NC_053396.1:12927973-13205473 GCF_905171765.1 Bufo bufo | reverse complement strand
CGTGATCGCAATAGCTGATTGTGGCACAAGGTAGTGTATGTGTGTGCGCTGTGATTGGCTGCTGCAGTCATGTGACGTGGACAGATAGTCATAGTTATAAACGTAGGTATATTAAGAAGTTAAAGGGATTTTCCAGTACTTTAATATTTATGACTTATCCTCAGATCAGATGATCTATAGACCATCAATATCTGATCGGTGGGGGTCCTACACCCCGAACCCCAGGGGTGCACCACCAATGAGGCCAGGTGAGGCGATCGTCTCAGGCAGCACCAGGTAGGGGCAAAAGAGGGGCAGCCAAAGGGCCATGGGCTGAAGGAAAGGGGTTAGGTTAAGAAATTGGCATGGGGGGGGGGGGGGGGGGGGGCGCCATTTCAGTTTTCGTCTCAGGCAGCAGAAAGGCTAGGTGCACCCCTGCCGTACCAGCCCCCCCCCCCCCCCCGAGTGTCAGAGCCCCACTGATCAGATTGTCTTTCCTGGACTATCAGTATTAAAATACTGGAAAAAACCCTTTAAAGAGGTTGTCAAGGATTAAAAAAACATGGCTGCCTTCCTCCAGAAAACAGCACCACCCCTGTCCACAGGTTGTGTCTGGTACTGCAGCTCAGTCTTATTACAGTCAATGACTCGCACGACTTGTGTTACAAGTTCTTAAAGGGACTATTATATTATAATGACCCCCAGATGAAGCCAGTGAGTGCGGGGCGGGGCAGCAGGCTGCGGATTTATGATGGTGTACGGTCGGACACAACAAACCCAGAGTTTTTGACCGGATAATCATATTTTGGTTTATTATTTCCTAGCGTGGATTGCATAAGGTTGTATTTTTTATCAAGCATGATGTTGTAAAAAAAAAAAAAATCATCGTAAAAAAATCATCCATTATGGTCATTACCTTAAAGGTACCGTATACAGGGTAGATTTTTTCTGTTTCTGACGATGATGATGATGATTTGCCTTCCGGGGACTGGGGTGAGGTCTAAATAAGTGGCAATGTACGGCACTTCTGGGATCACATGCCGTACATTGCCGCGATCGTAGCCCGGTTATTACCGGCAATGCACGCAGGTTGCGCAGGTGCAGTCTCGGACGCTGACTGTGCATGTGCTACCCGTGTACATCGGGCTAGGATCACATGCTCCAAATGCATTCCGTTCCACTCTCATACCGGAGAGCAGCAGCTGTGGTTTGCTTTTAGTGTTAAGCGAAATTGTGTTTTAAGTTCCGCGTCTAAAGTTCGGGTTGTCGAAGAATCGCGTTATGGTCCGTGGTAGCGAAATCCATAATGCGATTCTTCGATAACCCGAACCCGAACTTTAGACGCCGAACTTAAAACACAAGTTCGCTCAACACTATTTGCTTTCCATCCTGGGATGCTGAACAAAATGCATCCATCATGACCCACAATGCAAGTCAAGGGGGACGGATCCGTTTTCTCTGACGGATCCGTCTTGGCAATGTTAAAGATAATACAAACGGATCCGTTCATAACGGATGCAGAAGGTTCTATTATCAGTAACGGAAGCGTTTTTGCTGAACCCTGCCGGAACCAGCAAAAACGCTAGTGCGAAAGTAGCCTAAGTCATATAATATCAAATATGTCTACACACCCCACCCCCAAGCGCCTGTGCCCGTCATAGTGCCCAACCTGTGCCATACAGGAGCGGTCGGGCCTTCTCTCTATATGGGGGGTTTCTTCCTTACTGAACATTGATTCATTATTGATGATCTTTACATTTAACCCCCCCAGCAATGCAAAGACCCCATCGAAGTCTCCCTCCGCCGGCTGTACCAGCGCGCCCACAGGTAGCACGCGATCACCAGCAGGAGGAACGCCTGCCAGGAATCCATCATCGATATCAAAGGTTAGTGAGACGACGAGATGCAGGTTCATTTTATACACTTCCAGATTAATGATAGGAAGAGAGAAAGTTAATGAGTGGAACTAATGGGCACAAAGGTGTTACACAATCAAGAAAGGGCATGAACACCATGGTGCCTGCCAAGTGTCACCGCGCAAGATTAGACGCCCTGCAGGTTACTCTCAGTCACCAGAGGCCGAGCCTGACCGGGTGGGCGCAGCTCTTCTAATGAGACCAGTAAAGGGGGGCAGTTGTACCATGGGGTGCTGCCCCTACTGATGTGGAGCAAGGTCTAATTAGGCAAGAAATGTTTGTATCCAATAAGCAAATGAGGCTGCAGATGGCCCGTGGGTGGTCCTGACGACAAGTCCAGGCTCCGTCTGTAATCCCTGCGTCCCTTGACAGTCCCTTTTCTATCTGACCGCGTTCTGCCTGGTGCTGAAATCCTGTGCATGCGCCATGCAGTCTGGGCTGGCACATGAACAGTACTCTCCAGCCTGTGAGTAAGGGTGGGTTGGCACCATCGTTATGCCATTCCATAAGCCTTTAAGAGGCGTTCCGTTTTGCACCATCCTAATAGAAGTCTATGGGCAGCATAACGGACCCGTCTGGTTTCCGTTATGCAGTAAGGGGAAAAAAGTCCTGTTGACAAGAAACCAGACGGGTCCGTCATGCTGCCCATAGACTTCTATTAGGATGGAGCAAAACGGAACGCCTCTTATATGCCTCCTGCACACGAACACAATGCATGAACACCGCCCGTGGGGAAGTGGCAGCGGGTCGCGGACCCATTCACTTTAATGGGTCCGCGATCCGGCCGTTCCGCAAAAAGATAGGACATGTTCTATCTTTTTGCAGAACGGAAGTACGGGTCGAAACACCACGGAAGCACTCTGTAGAGCTTCCGTAAGGTTCCGTTCTGTGCTTACGTTCCGCATCTCCGGATTTGTGGACCCATTGAAGTGAATGGGTCCGCATCTGTGATACGGAATGCACATGAAACGGTCCCCGTGTATTGCGGATCCGCAATACGGCAATGGGACACCTACGGTCGTGTGCAGAAGGCCAAAGGCTTCCGTTTTGCATTCAGTCTGGCCATTCCATTATAAACGGAACCTATAACGGAATGGCATAACGATAGTACTGAACATGTATGTGGAGCACGCACAGTACTCTCCAGCCTGTGAGTAACATATACTGGACATGTATGTGGCGCATGCACAGTACTCTACAACCTGTGAGAACCATGTATGTGGCGCATGCACAGCACTCTCTAGCGTGTAAATAACATGCATGTGGCACATGCACAGTACTCTCCAGCCTGTGAGTAACAGGTACAGTATGTGGCACATGTACAGTACAGTGTGCATGTGCTTTGGCGATGTACTGCACATGTATGTGGCGCGTGTATAGTCCACCACTGAACCAAGTGCTCAGAGACTGGAAAGAATTGGTTTATGTGATGCCCCAAGATCTAAAAGTGCAAGCGCCAGATTTCAGCGCTGGAGACAGTCATGTCAGAAGCAGAGAGCCCGGGCACTTGCCGTGGCACATGTGCAGTACTCCAGTGTGTGGGCATCGGCTTCAGTGATGTACTCACATGTATGCAGAGCACTGAAGACAATGCTCACAGGCTGGAGAATATGGCGCATGCAATGTCCTTCTCTCCTAAACCTAGACCTAAAATAGAGGGGATTCTCTGGACCCCCAGGTACAGCAGGTAAGTCTCCCACAGCTGCCACTAGCAGGAGCTTGTATTTATAATGCCCCAGTTCATTAGGAGCTGTATAAATATGTATGCAGTGAGCTCCCCCTTGTGGTGGCTACAAGTAGCCAGAATATACCAAACATTTATAGGCACAGTTTACGGCCCTTTGATACGGCTCGGTGTCGGGTCTCCAGTAACAGAAATCTCTCAGCAGTGTTAAAGGGGTCTGAGGTGCGGCAGTCATCGGATATTCCGCTGCAGCGCTGTTACTATAAATGGCTTTTTGGATGTATGTTACAAGGACTCTTGTTTGTTCCCCACAGAGAGGAGAGACCATTGGGGCGATCAGAGAGAGGCACAGCGTTCCTGTAATGCAGAAGGAGCCCCAGATGAAGTATACTGCCCCCTACCTGCTGGTACCTGTGAGACTGAAGAGGGCGGGGTAAGTAATTACAGACTGGGATAGTCTGCTCCCCTCCAGTACATCTCAAGTTACCCATTTATACCATACCACTGCATCTCACCAGATTAGCACACGCCTGAAATACTCTGTGCTGCTCTAGCACCATCTCCTCTCTGGATATCACAACCCCTGTCACACACAGCTTAGTCCTTGCTAACTTCATCTGATGAGCATACTGCTGTCTGCCTTGCACAGCACGCTCATATCCTGAAATACTCTGCGCTGCTCTAGCACCATTTCCACTTTGGATATCACACACAGCTCAGTCCTTGCTAACTTCATCTGATGAGCGTACTGCTGTCTGCCTTGCACAGCATGCTCATATCCTGAAATACTCTGTGCTGCTCTGGAAGCCTATTTCATCCACTGTTTTGCTCACTGCCTCCTACGAGACTAGCTCTGTACTTACATGGACAGTCACTACCTCCCATCAGCTTACTCTCCTAAAATCCTCTGTGCTGCTGAGTCCCTATTAGTTTTATACTGTCCTATGACACGTAGGTCTGTCCTTGCATAAGAGACCTTCAATGGTTTCCTGAAATACACTGTGCTGCTGTGAGAATGAGTCTCCGGCCTCCATACTTGTCCACACATCACTATCCTGTTCTGATCCTTCCTATTAAATAATCCTCTTACATCAGTCAGTTACTTAACAGGGAGCAAAGGTCCTGCTGCGCCCCCCTCCCCCCATCATAACTGGTTTAACCTGCTGACGTCCCACTTCACCCAGTAACCCAGTGAGGAATTACCTCTGTGCAAAACACGTCCGTCCCGTAGTCTGCACACAGGGGCCTCCGATCATCCGTAGGGAAAGCCATTATGCTCCCCTAGGAGGTGTCACCCAGCTTTTCCTGGTGCCCTGGCTCTCCATGAGCAGGTGTACAAGGTGTCACCTGGGGGTAACATCAAATAAATAAATGGGGGGATTAAACTAAATTCGGGCTCCTAATTTTCCATCTTCATAGTTCTGCGGTCTCTGTAGAAGCTGTAATGGTGGCCATACTGGTTGTCACCCAGCTTTCCCAGGAGCAGATAACACAAATAATAATATAAATGTGAAAAAACTGTGTCAAGTGACTACATTTATTTAGCTCTCTGTCAGCTATGGGTTTGCTCTTGGGGACAACGTAGAGACCCTCTGTAGAAGAGCCAAATACTGTATATGTATAATGCAGTGGGTTTACTTTCTGTCCTATGGAAAGCTTGTGTCTGGAGCAGGGAGAAACTCTGGCGGAAGCTTATCTCACTTGAGATCAAAAAGATGGGGCATGTGAAAGTCCAGCCTGCCCAATCCTTATGTCCACCAAGATCTGTGGTCAGTTGGGGGTCTCCCATACACATAGATGGTGTGTAAAGCGGCAGCTTTGGCCAACATTTATCTAATATGGAAGACCGGCTCCTGCCCTCCCATGGTTCTCAGTTCGGTTGGCACCGCCAAGATGGGGCAGAGGACCCTCCCTGTGGTGTTTCTCCTGCGTCACCAGTTCCGCTCCTGACTTGATACCACATTTATCTGCTATGGAGCGATGATTTGAACAGACAGTCGCCCGGGCGTTACAGACATGCGCAGCCCCTGCCCCCTAGAACTATCTGGAGCTTCATGTATTAACAGTTGCTTGTTTTTTTTTTCCTTGCAAGGCTGAAACCTTTGGACCCTGAAAAAGTCAAGAATTTGACATCAGCATCTCGAGTTCCTGTGTCAGGTGGGGGAGCAGCGGTACTGTACGCTCGGGGGTGGGCCTGTACATAAGGCTAGGTTCACATCGGTTTTTTCTGTTCCGGCATAAGTACAAAATACCTGAATTGCGGAATCCGGCATTTGACCCGACCGATCCTATTCAATATAATATTCTGGTGCGAATACCGGCATTCTGCTAGACATACTGGTGCCGCAGGCGTGAACGTAGCCTAAAACATTCCCTTTAAGGCATGAGCTTATCAGTTTTAGGCCTCATGCACAAAAACGTATTTTGTTTCCGTGTCCTTTCCGGGTTTTTTTGCAGATAGGATGCAGACCCATTCATTTCAATGCTATCCGTATGTCCGTTCCGTAGCCCCGCAAAAAAAATAGAACATTTCCTATTCTTGTCCGTTTTGCAGACAAGTATAGGCATTGTTACAAAGCATCCGCAATAAAAACGGATGCCATACGGACGTCTGCCTTTTTTTTTTTGCGGACCGCAAAACACATACGGTCGTGTGCATGTAGCCTTATAAGCATTTAGCTATGAGGCGTGTTTCTGAGCTGTCAGGAGTTCAGAGCCCCGACTGATTCAGTGTGAGGCAGAAAGTCTGTAGATCCACCGAAACTGAACTCTGCAGAGGAAAAACTGTTGAAAATGTTTAATAAAGACTGATTGCAAAAAAATTTGAGCCCAAAATGAGTAAAATGCAATAATAGAATTGCCCCAAAGATGTCCATAGCCTTTAACTGCAGGCTGTTCTCACCTGCTTCAAGTAATCTGATAGTAAAGGCTAAGAAGAAACCACTTGGGGTTTAAAATACTCCGGCTTCAGATTGGTCACATTCTTAAAGGGGTTCTATGAGATCATTAAAAATCTCAGACAAGCCCTGCCCTGAAATAAATAAATCATCTTGCACTTGCCTCTCTCCAGCGCAGTTTTCTGTGGTGCTGGTCCGTTCTTCCTGCCGATGCTTGTGAACAAACAGGCCGCTGCGGACAGCGATTGGCTGCAGCCGTCACATATGGTGTTCCAGCTCGTCCCTGCTGCACTCTGTAAACAAGCAGCGGCAAGAGGATGGGGTTGGAGAGAGCGGCGAGTGTAAAATGATTTTTTTATTTTTATTTTAGACGATTGAGGACTTGTCTGAGATTTTTCTGGTTTGTCAATTTTCTAGTAGGAATAACAGAGGAAGAGCACAATGCAAAGTTTTAAAGAAAATGTTTTATTATGAGGAGTACAAGTATTTATTTTATTATTATTATAGAAATTGTGACATCGATGTCCATGTGTTTTGTCTGGTATTACAGTATTCGCGATGAGCTGCGATACTAGTCACAACCCATGGATGGGGGAAAAAAAGCAAACTTTTTTTCACCGCTGATAATCCCGTTAATATAGTCTACTACCAACCATTGAATATGGTCCCTTATCTCCCTGTTCTTCTTTTGGGTGGCAACAGGAGACGTGAAACAGAACATCATTCTTCGTCAGACAGCCCTTCACAGACAGCCGCCTTGGAGCCGTAAGCAGCACCCATTACCCAGGTCATCGGTAAAACAGACAGAGTCTTCCAGGAGGAGGACGGAAATTGCCAGCAGAAGGTGAGGGCCATTCTTGTGCTCATGTGCAGATATATAGACTATGGCCCATACCTCACCTCCATGTATATCCTCCCCCTAGAGAGAACACGAACCAGCCTGGAGCGGTGAAGGCTTTGCCATCAGATGAACATACTGGAGGCCACCAACTGAGCCACCAAATGAATCAACTGAATCTGGATGACAAAGGTTGTGATGAATCCAGAACCAGTGACAACGGTCAAGTGTCTAATGATCCAGCACAGACTGCCCAGCCTGAAGAGGACCTACGTGATGCCAGTAGCTTGGCAGAATCCAATGTACAGGACATTCAGAAGTCCTCACCCCTGAGTAACGTCCCAGAAATGTCTGAGGAGACAGAAGGTAACCTTATTAAACAAGATGTCGGGATGTTAGTCATTGACTCTAGTTACCCGATGACTGGAGATGGCCAAGACCAGGCTCCAGGAGACGAGAAGGCACTTTCACAACCACCTTTATGTCATGTCGTAGAGAACCAAACTGAAGATCCACCTACTGGCAAACCCCAACCTAGATGTCGTGACATTAATATGGTTGATGGTTCATATAAGCCTTCAGAAGTAGAACCAACCACAGAAGGTCAAGAAAAATGTCGGTCAAATCATAGCCACCTGAAAGATACAGGTCCCAATGAGGATCTCTCTCATCCCGTGTCACCTCGAGACCAAAAGGACTCATTGACCAACTTTGGAGGAACAGAGTCAAATTCAGCTGAAGACGACTTGAAGACACCAGATCTTCCTCCACACGAACATAACGCAACAGTAGTGGGATCTCAACGTGTCCGGTTGAGAACTAATGACATTTTAAAACAAAGTCAAGGAGTCCTGGTCCTGACAAGAAGTACAGATGAAAACGCCATTTTCATTCCCAAACTGAAGTTTGGGTTCACCCCTGATAACAGCATAGACTGGACCATGCCAGTACCACCACCAATGGACAGCAATAGAGGAGGTCCGACCAAAAAGAATGACCCTAGGATTCTTAGCGCTTGTACGCCTCGAGGACCTACCTTTAGTAAGAGTGTCCTGAAGAAGTCATTCATGTTGCCCGGTCAAGATCTTCCATGTGGTTCTTCAGAACCTGCCCTGAGGTTGGCCAGGGCTAGAGATGTCACAAGTTGTCCTCTGGATAGGATCGTGGACCTCTCCATTTCATTTCAGGGCAAATTTGAGGAACAGGAAATTCCAGCAGACATTCCCAAAATACTACTAACTGAGGAAGACAATGATGAGGACTAGTAGGAGGAGCATGGTCTCCAGGAGTACTTTAGGGACTCAGACTATGGATTTGTCCATGCTTTATACTGCAGCTCTGCATGCTCAGACGTAAACGCAAGGACCCCCTAGTACCTATTCCTACTTTTTCTCACTCACAGCAGTATTTTAATTAAAATGAGAGTCCACTGTCATTCATACAGCTAGTAACAGTCACTGGGTGATGCGGGCACCACTGGCAGTGACTTGGCATTTATCTACAGGCGTATCACACACATGGACTCACGCTGATTATTCCGAATCATTCTGTATTGGGGAATATTGAGCATACATGTTGACTAGCCCTGTAGACTGTATACAGTATTATCACTTATCTGCTCCACATCCCATCCACAGATTGATGAAACACGGATCCCTGCAGAGGATGGCTGGTTGTAGCTGATCCTCTCCTCCGCTAGGATCTGCAGTAGTAGGGACGGTGTAGTATGGGCGCCGGGCAGAGCACATAACGCATAGTGGGGAGATGTGAAATGACTATTGGACTCTGACCGACCTGAGCAGCGCTGTTCTTCTGGCACAGTTCTCTCTATGAGACCCCAGGATGTCTACACTGAATGAGACTGAACATTCAGCAGTGTCCGTTCCTCTTCATTCTGATGAACTGTGGGGGTCCTGCACAGGGGACCCCCAACAATCATACGCTGATGACCTATCCTAAGTCTGCAAAAAACTTTAGGGTACAGCTACATGGCGACGTGTCAATCAACACAAAAGTAATAGCTACCGTAAAATTCGTATGTCTTTCAATGGTGTTGCCAAGCTGTGACACGACAGTCACAAAAATTATCCGTCTTATCCACTGAAATATTACATGAAATGGCACGCGACTTTCTTGTTACATGACACGTGTCGCTATACCCTTAAACGGCATCTGTCAGCAGTTTTGTACCTATGACACTGGCTGACCTGTTACATGTGCTCTTGGCAGCTGAAGGCATCTGTGTTGGTCTCATGTTCATATGTGCCCGCATTGCTGAGAAAAATAAGGTTTTAATATATGCAAATTAGCCTCTAGGAGCAACGGGGGCGTTACCTTTACACCGAGAGGCTCTGCTCTCTCTGCAACTGCAGTGACCTCTGCACTTTGACAGATCCAGACCATGTAAACATGATCACACCTGGCTCTGACTTGTCCTAAAGTCAAAGTGCAGAGGGCGCAGCAGTTGCAGAGAGAGCAGAGCCTCTAGGTGTAATGACAACGCCCCTGTTGCTCCTAGAGGCTCATTTGTATATATTAAGAAGGGACCAACACAGATGTCTTCAGCTGCCGAACGCACATGTAACAGGTCGGCCAGTGTCATAGGTACAAAACTGCTGACAGATGCCCTTTAAGGGGCTATTCCAATCTTGGGCATGTAGGGTATAACCACAAGATATGACGTAGGTGAAGGCCCTAATATCGGCTCTGCCCTTTCTGTAATACCTATAAATGTCAATGGAGCCTGTTCATGCGCCATAAATGCCTAAGGGAAACTGCGACTGCAAGACCTGATCCGCCTGAGCTCCTATAGTCATGGAGAACCAGTCTATTCATTACATAGTGGAGGATGGAGCTGCACTGCTGTATGTTCAATCCCTATACCAGGGCTTAGCAACCTCAGCAACTCCAGCTGTTCAGAAACTACAACTCCCAGAATGCTTCATTCACTTCTGTGGGAGTTAGAACAGCTGAGCATGTTGGGAGTTGTAGTTTCACAGCAGCTGTAGTGCCAAGGGTTGCTGATCCCTGCCCTATACCATCCCTTTAAGAGGTCCTTACTGTGTAAACCCAGTCTTAGGCCTCTTTCACACTTGCGTTGTCCGGATCCGGCGTGTACTCCACTTGCCGGAATTACACGCCGGATCCGGAAAAACGCAAGTGTACTGAAAGCATTTGAAGACGGAACCGTCTTCCAAATGCGTTCAGTGTTACTATGGCACCCAGGACGCTATTAAAGTCCTGGTTGCCATAGTAGGAGCGGGGGAGCAGTATACTTACAGTCCGTGCGGCTCCCGGGGCGCTCCAGAATGATGTCAGAGCGTGATCACGTGATCCATGCGCTTGGGGCGCCCTGACGTCACTCTGGAGCGCCCGGGGAGCCGCACGGACGGTAAGTATACCGCTGCCCCGCTCCCCACTACACTTACCATGGCTGTCAGGACTTTAGCGTCCTTGCAGCCATGGTAACCACTCTGAAAAAGCTAAATGTCGGCTCCGGCAATGCGCCGAAACGACGTTTAGCTTAAGGCCGGATCCGGATCAATGCCTTTCAATGGGCATTAATTCCGGATCCGGCCTTGCGGCAAGTGTTCCGGATTTTTGGCCGGAGCAAAAAGCGCAGCATGCTGCGGTATTTTCTCCGGCCAAAAAACGTTCCGTTCCGGAACTGAAGACATCCTGATGCATCCTGAACGGATTTCTCTCCATTCAGAATGCATTAGGATAATCCTGATCAGGATTCTTCCGGCATAGAGCCCCGACGACGGAACTCTATGCCGGAAGACAAGAACGCAAGTGTGAAAGAGCTACTTGGGAAATTTAATTTTCTGCCCTGGAAAAAGCAACGTGACAGATGGAAAAATGTATTAAAAAAACCCCACAAATGTTTATTTCCATTTGGTAAAAATAAAAAAATCTATTTCAACACAAGGCAAGAGTGTGGTGTCTGGTGTGTGTGTGGCGGCCATCTTGCCAGTTACATGGCGACTCTTCTTGTGACTTTATTTGCTCTTATTCAACTATTTCATGGTCTGAGTCGCGCGCAATTTTGCTTTTGCCACACCCATGGGATGGTTAAAAAAGAAGAAAGAAAAAACGGAGCAAAACAGTTGCGATCACGCACGCCTTGCATTGAAGTCTGTGCAGGCAATGTCACAGGCCGCGATGTGATCCCAGTTACTACTGGCAATGTCACGGTGCATCATGTTTTGCGCGCCCACCATCGTCATGTAACCCTAGCCTAATACACAGAACAGTCACATAAACTTGAAGCATATGGGGAGCATTTAAGGAAACACTCCACCCAAAGAGGTCCGGTGCGCGTTGCATAAGGCCGGGGTCACACGTGACTCATTAGCTGCAGCGTTGTACAGCACTAGCAATATGGATGTGAATCTCTGAATTCTCATCCGCACAAAAAACGCAAGGAAAAGGTGCGGCATTGTGGATTTCACCCTTTGCGATGGAGAAGGTGAACTCCGATGATATTACCGCTGTCGTACACAGGGTTTTTGCTGCGGAAATGCAACACAATCCACAATAGATTTTTTTTTTTGTCACTTCTGAACCCAGCCTAAATGTCCGGCCATCCTCAAAAGCAGGGTTTAGATCACAGTATGTGGGCACCTTTATACACTACTCCTGGCACCATCAGAGAGATTAAACCACCGGCGGTGTGGGCATGTTGTGCAGGGACAAGTCCATGGCGGTAGGCTCTGGTTCTGCGGCCGGGGGGCTGGCTTTCTTCTGCTGCAGCTTATCACTCAGCTGGTTGTAGAGCTCCTTTACTGGCTCTCCACTCTGTAAGGCAAGGAGCGGGCATGAGTGCAACGATTTGGAAACCCTGCACCGCAGGGGTGAATTCGCACGTGGCGGATTTGATGCAGACGTTGCTGCAGATGTCCCGTTCATCCGAATAAAGAAACGGCCCCATTCAGATGAACGGAACGGATTTTCTGTCGCAAAAACTTCGGCGACACATCTGCCGTGTGCGAATTCACATAGCAACCCCAAACACCTACTTACTGTTTTGGTAGGTTCCAAGGCTTTCTGTAAAGACTCCAGTTTGGAAGGTGCCACTTTGTGGTGGAGATGAAGCAGCAGGCGGAGGACATGTCTGTGAATATTTTCTTTTCTGCAGACAGTAAAGATTTTTTATTTTTTTATATATATGGCCTCAAATAATAATTAAGGTAAACGTCTAACCAAAAAAAGTTCATCTGAATCGTAGTTCTATTTGATTCTGGGTGACATATGGCTGTCATTACAGCTTTTACAAGTTAAAGGGGTTATCCCATCTTAGACAATGTGGGCATATCACTAGGATATGCCCCCCATTGTCTGATAGGTGCGGGTCCCACCTCTGGGACCACACCTACAAGGAGAACGGAGCAGGGGAGAGTTGAAGTGAATGGGAGCACACCGTGCATGCGTGGCCACCGCTCCCATTCATTTCTATGGGGCCGACGGAAATAGTCGAGCCAGCACTCGGCTATTTTCGGCGGCTCCATAGAAATGAATGGAGGGCGGCTGCGCATGCGCAGTGCGCCCTCCTCAAACTTTCTCCCCTCCATTCTCCTTGTAGGTGCGGGTCCCAGAGGCGGGACCCGCACCTATCAGACAATGGGGGCCTATCCTAGCGATATGCCCTCATTGTCTAAGATGGGAAAACCCCTTAAAAATATATGTTTTTAGAAAATCCTGATTTATAATGCAACCAGAGGGGTGGCCTGGCAGCTGCTTCATGTGGGTTGTTTCGGGTATTGTAGCTCATCCCCATTAACGTGAATGGGGCTTAGCTACAACGCCACACACAACCCTTTGCTGTAAAACCTGTCATGTGACCAAAGATCGCTGTGTAGCAGAGCAGCCACTAAACTGAATGGAGTCGTAGCGTGACGTATAAGTTGCTGCCCTGGAACCGCTAGAGATCTTTGGTTGCATAGTAATGACAGCCAAGATCGCCGCGTATCCCCAGCCTTAGGCTTGCATGAGACTGTATGCATTTTGCGGATCTGCAAAATACGGATATGTCTATTATTATTTTTCTTCGGGTTCATTGACTTCAGTGGGCCCATGGTCTGCATTGTGCGGCCAAGTATGGGACAGGTTTCAATATTTTTGCAGAATGGACATCCACATGCAATACGCATCCGTATGTATGTTCCACAAAAAGATAGAACATGTCCTACATTTGGCCGCAAAATGCAGACCACGGACCCACTAAAGTCAATGGGTACGGAAAAAAAAATTGTATGCAACGCGGACGGCACCCGTATTTTGAGGATCTGTGATTTGCGGACAGCAAAATACAAATGGTGGTGGGCATGAGGCCTTCCGCACATATTACAGTATATACAGGTTTTACTAAGAGAATGTGGATTAGCAGATCCCATGGATTTGTAAGCAGATGCTGCCCGACCCGACAGTATGTTCCTGCAGCCCTACAGGGTTTGTATCCGATCGCTCGTCCTAGTCTATTTCTTGTGTGACATACACATACGAATGGGTGTTCTCTGTGAACATCACGCGTCCCCCGCTGCGTCCATTGGGCACTGAGAACATAATCTATTCAGGTCCCTACTCTCTATGCTGCTGCTGGACAGACAGTCTTCTGTGCTTGCAGACAAGGATCCATCCAGAAGCAGAATAAATCACGTCACCACCGCCATGTTGTGTCCCATGGACGCAGCGGAGGACAGCACACAGATTCAGACCCGGAGGCCTTCTCATGTGCCACGGAGGTAAGGTAGTGTTTGACATACAGATGTAGATCACACAAAAAACAAAGGTCAGCAACCTCCGGCACTCCATCTATTCAGGAACTACAACTCCCAGAATGCTTATGGGAGTTAAAAGAACAGCCAAACATGTTTGCATGCTGGGAGTTGTAGTGCTGAAGGTTGTTGATCCCTGGATTAGGACCTATCTGCAATGATTTTTATAAACTGACCGTCCCTTTAAAGGAGTGTCATTATGTAATAAACAAGGGAATTGCTAGCTATGCAATTCTCTAAAAGAATCCAAGCCCTAGCCTCCATAGCAGTCTGCGTTCCGCAATCTGTCCTCACAGGAGACAAGGATCCCTTATACAGAGCGGGCTGACCTTCACCGACATACCAGCCTGGCCGGAATTTATCAGACCTCTGGGCAAACATTTACTCTGCTCGGACTACAGAGAAGAAATTTCCATCCAGAAGGAAAGAGACGTCATGTGGTGTTTACCCTGTTAAGTACACGGGGAAGAATTATTGACATTTTCAGATCTCAGAAGATTCGGAGCAGAACACGTACATCTCAGTGCGTGACTACTGGGGCATCGTGACTTAGGGTTTTCTCCTTAAAGCAGACATGTAACTTCTCCTGAGGGGTCTGTTTTACTAAATACTTGTATTCCCCATGAAATAGTTCCAGAGCATCTTTCTGTAGAGCTCTGTATTGCGTCCTTCTTCTGTTATTCCCCCTGGAAATGGATAAATCCGTGCACCAATCCAAACGGTGGTGACGGTGTCAGACTGTATAAGGACACGCTCTAATGACAAGGAGAATTGTAATCTCCAGCTCAGTCTTCATTCCGCCTGCAGCATTTTTCTGTCCGCCTGATGAAACTGAGCCGATCCGTCCTGGCACACAATGTAAGTCAATGGGGACGGATCCGTTTTCACTGACAATAGAAAACGGATCCGTCCCCCATTGATTTTCAATGGTGTTCAAGACGGATCCGTTTTCGCTATGTTAAAGAGAATACGAACGGATCCGTTCTGAACGGATGCAGACGGTTGTATTATCTGAACGGATCAGTTTGTGCAGATCCATGACGGATCCGCACCAAGCGCGAGTGTGAAAGCAGCCTTATGCATACACTTCTGTGAGGAAGATGCTGCAGAATAGTAATTTCATGGGGAATTTTGTATTTACTAGAACAGTTCTGTCGGCGACAGGTCCTCTTTACTGCCCAGCACTGATCAATCCTCCTTGGTATAGAATTCCTGTCGCTATGGACTGTCCCAATAGTTTGACAACTGCTGGGTCCAAATGTTATGGGCAGTTAGGGAAAAAGGGGTTCATTTTAATGGGGAAATTCAGCCAAAAGGATCTTCCTATCTTCCCTAGACACACATGAGAACTTCAAAATGGTGCAGTCTGTGAACTTGGCCGCCAGAGATTTCCAGAGCTCAAACCCTTTGGACTCAGCCCAGAGACTGATCTTCTCACACACATGTATGACAGGTCGGAGGTTCATTTAGGCTCCATTCACACGTCCGCAACGTGTTTTGCGGATCCACGGAGCTGCAAAACACGGAAAGCGGCAATGTGCATTCCGCATTTTGCAGACCGCACATTGCCGGCACTAATAGAATATGCCTGTTCTTGTCCGCAATTGCGGACAAGAATAGGACATGTTCTATTCTTTTGCGGAACGGAAGTGCGGACCCGGAAGTGCGGATTTGCAATTCCGTGTACGGGCAGCACATCGTGCTGCCCCATAGGAATGAATGGGTCCGCAATTCCGTTCCGCAAAATGCGGAACGAAATTGCGGACGTGTGAATGGAGCCTTAGACTGGACTTCCTCTTTAGACAAGCATCACATGAAGCATGTAGGATGGGGATGACCTGTTGGATCTGATAATCTGGCAGATCACCAGTCGCACAGCACGGTACTGGATAAATCGCCGATATAAGAGGGGCTTACTTGGTGAGAGCCATCAGAAAGAAGCTGTCAAAGATGTGGGTGCAAAATTCTTCTGAACCAAACTCCTCAGACAGGAGCGTCAGGTTACTGGTGAAGAGGTGCAGGAAGATGTCGGTGAACGCCGTGTCGTTGTAGGTCACCTCTGCAGACAGAAAGTTGTCAGTGGTCAGTGGAGGACTTCAGAAACTGGCAAAGAGCGGCCGCGGTGCTGGATTATCAGGCAGATTCCTGCATTATCAGGATGTTATACTGATAACTATTTGGAAGCTCTCGGTATATCACTACAGAGATGCCCATGATGTGGCCGGGGTAAGCGGACGTGACGTCATATGGCAGATTCCACACGGCAAATCTGCAGCAATTTACAGCACAATTCGGAGTTTAAAAATCCCGTCCACAGAAATTTACAGCGGAGGAAAAAAGCAAGCAAGCTGTAGATTTGCAAATCAGGAGAAAGGGATGAGATCCACAGCAAAATCTGCATGCATTACATTTTGCTGTGGATCTCATCCCTTTACACAGAATGGACCAGGCCACATCTGGACCCAGTCTAAGGACAAAGCTGCACTTACTGACGGCGGGCAGCAGGCGGAGCAGAGAGTTCTTATTCCTCTGCTTTGTGATGTGCAGCAGGTAGTAGAGTCCAATCTCACAGGCAATTCTGTTCTCCTGCAGAAACCTGCCAGAGGGGTGGAAATCACAAAAAATGTAACCAAAATAGATCTTATGATAATACAAAAACTCGGGAACATTTCACAGTCTAATTTTAAGGTAACATATTAAATGAATTGTATATTGAGTTATAGCTCCGGGTCTGATACATGGGCTGTTCCTGACTTGATTCGCCCTTTATATTTCTGAGGTTACATGCTATGGCAGTCGTTTCCAGCTAAAAGATCATCTACTGCAGCCAACAGGGCACAGTACTGAGGCATTCGCTTCAAAATCGTGGGCCTATTGGTTCTGGCCACATAGAGCAGCTGCAGGGTGTAAACCGACACGTGGAAATGGTGCACCAATGGACTTTAAGGGATGTCTGGCCTTGAAGCTGACAGTCCCTCTTGTCCAAACCTGTGCCCCTGTCCGTATAACCTCAGCAGACTCACCTTCCCGTGGTCCAACCGCTGCTCCATTCCCGGCCCCTTCAGTTCCTACAGACCAGGAAGCAGCTGGGTCCCATGACCGCCCCTGGCAATCAAACGCCTCGGCGGTCACATCGGCTTGGATGTTACATCACAGCTGTGAGGAACCTGTGGCCGCTGAGGCCGCTGATTGGCCACAGCAGTCGCAGTGGTGGGACCTCGAGCAGGTCTGGATGGAAGGGGTTGTTGAAGCCAAGGCCAAATAACCCCTTTAATTGTCTTTTTCTCTTTTCAGATATTAAAGGAATACTCCAGGTAAAACAGATACATTGAATTATACTTTGGTTCACAGCACGAGGGGTGGAGCATGACACGGAGACTTCCGGTGCTCCCCGTAAAGCGCTGCACTGTAGCAGACAGTAATGCGACATTAACCCCGCACCCTACTCACTTAGTAAAGACATCCGGCAGGGTATTGGGGTACATGACGGGCACTTTCTCTTCTGTCGGTAACTTGTGTTCTACATTATATGTGTAGTCCTCAACCACCAAGGACATCAGGAGAGGCAAGAACTTGGTGATCAGCTCCGTATCCTGTAAAGAGAAATAACGAGCCGTAAGTCGCAGAGGTAAGTGGCTCCTGTGGGGGGAGGAGGACGACTAGGACCGAGTGCCGTGACATCAACTCAGGGGATAATCGTAGTCTTTATGGGAGACATGAAGAAAATTACGCCAAGGGAAGCTCCACTTCTGGACGACGACTTGCCCACTACATACTGGACAATATATTACAATTAGAAAAAAAAACCCGTCTTTTCTTGTTCCTTTTGGTTGGATGGAGGAAGAACAGAAAAGTCGTATTGATGGATTTCTCCCCTCCTTCACGCCGTACAGAGGCCCCCATACTCCAACTTACCAGCTTGGGCTCCTTAAACACCTGGCTGTCTATCATGTCCCAGGCTCCGTGCCCCAGGGAAAGCATTCTGAGAAGCAGATGCAATTCATGGTTGTCCTGCAAGGCAGAACCATTGTAGAAATTCTTACACAAGACTCCGGGGCCAAAAAACACAACAACAATCAACTGGCGCTCGTCTACAGGGCCTTTCCAGAGGCCAATACTGCCTACAGTGGTTTGGATATTGTCGGCAGTACATTTAGTATGAACGTTCTATCCCGATCAACCCTCCACCCCCCAAATGTGCACAACTCCTCCATGTTCATTATATGAATAGAGCAAAAAAACAAACAGATGTGTCTGGCGGCAACTCCCATGGCGACATCTGCTGGCCGTATATAGTTACTGCACAACACAACTGTGCCTGATATTGCAGTGCAGTCCTGTACACTTAAAGGGTCCTCTCACTTCAGCAAGTGGCATTTATCATGTAGAGAAAGTTATTACAAGGCACTTACTAATGTATTGTGATTGCGCATATTGTCTCCTTTGCTGGCTGGATTCATTTTTCCATCACATTATACACGGCTCGTTTCCATGGCTCCGACCACCCTGCAATCCAGCATCGGTG
Source organism: Bufo bufo (assembly GCF_905171765.1). Lineage (NCBI taxonomy): Eukaryota > Metazoa > Chordata > Amphibia > Anura > Bufonidae > Bufo > Bufo bufo. Next base: position 13,186,858 of record NC_053396.1, on the reverse strand, counting down.
GCCGTGCTTGCACACTATAGAAAAAAAAAAAAAAAGCACTGGCTTCTCTGGTGGCCAGGGACATAGGAAAGCACATAGGCCGGGGCGCTTTTTCCTATAGTGTGCAAGAACGGCCACAGATGCTGGATTGCAGGGTGGTCGTAACCATGGGAATGAGAAGTGTATAATGTGATGGGAAAATGAGTCTGACCAGAAAAGGAAGCAATATGGACAGTAACAATACATTAGCAAGTGCCTAGTATTAACTCTCTCTACATGATATATGCCATTTGCTGAAGTGAGACAAACCCTTTAAAAATGGGACTGAGCCTCAGGAAGTTACAATACCAGGCACAGCCACTGCACAACGTGCGGCAAAACAATGAAAGGGAGAAGTGTAGCCCCTTCAATATCAAAGTCTCAGAAACCCCCCTTAATTACTGCTTTTCCATGAAAGGGAGTCCCCATGTATACAGGAGTGAGATATATATATATTATCACTGAGGGCAACTTCCTAAAACTTCACTTTAAAACAGTTTATCATAAAATACAGCCAAAAAAAAAATCAGGTCCCTAAAATACCAATATGGCTGTATTACCGCAAGTAAATCGGCGAGCTGTCACACAAGGACGGCTCGCGCGATCATAACAGCACGTCAGAGATACCTATGCCTGCCCCTATGCTTACCCTGGAAAAATCTGCTCAGCCCAGAGATACACCTTGATGGTAGGAGTACTCTGTCCACGTGCCACGGCTAAGGCTACTTTCACACTGGCGTTTTTGGAGATCCGTTCAGGGCTCTCACAAGCGGTCCAAAACGGATCAGTTTTGCCCTGAATGGATAAGGGTCCATTCACACGTCCGTTGTTTCTTTCCTGATCTGTTCCGTTTTTTGCGGAACAGATCTGGACCACTTCTGTACCCCTTCATTTTCAATGGGTCCTGAAAAAAAATCGGACAGCTCAATGTCTGATTTTTTTTTTCAGGACCCATTGAAAATGAATGGGTACAGAACTGGTCCAGATCTGTTTCGCAAAAAAACCGAACAGATCAGGAAAGAAACAACGGACGTGTGAATGGACCCTAAGGATGCGCTCAGAATGCATCAGTTTGCCTCCGTTCAGTCTCCATTCCGCTCTGGAGGCCGCCTGACGATGTGGAGGCAAACGGATCCGTCCCCCATTGACTTTCAATGGTGTTCAAGACAGATCCGTCTTGGCTATGTTACAGATAATACATTCTGAACGGATGCATGCGGTTGTATTATCTGGACGGATCCGCACCAAACAAGAGTGTGAAAGTAGCCTAGACTGTCCTTATGTAGCCCTATAGCTTATCGGATACAATATGCGGAGTCCCAAGACGTCCTCCGATTTACTTGCGGTACTACAGCTATATTGGTCCTTTAGGGACCTAATTTATTGGATGTATTTTATGATAAACTGATACAAAGTTAAGTTTTAGGAAGTTGCCCTCAGTGAATTTTCTGTTATAGCAACTGTCAGATATTATTTTCAGTGATATATATATATATATATATATATATATATATATATATATTATATATTGTGACCCAGCAGCAGCGCCATCTAGTGCCTGGGCTGGGTTTGGTATTGCAATGAACAATAATAATGCAGCCCCTTTTTTATCTAATCCCCAACAGCCCCTTTAAGCAACCGATAAGGGGAGCAATGTAGGTAGGTTACTCACCCTGGGGAGGGATTCTTGGCCGATCAGCTCCTGCAGGTTCCGGATGGTGCTCAAAGCTAAAGTGTTGATGGCGAATGGGTCACACAAGATCATGGATAAATCTCTGTCATATTCAGAAGAGAAATCATTAACACATAGGGAGACTAGTCACAGGAGCTGACAGTCTATTAACACTATGGTGTCCTCACCCCAGAACCTGTTCTTGACCCTTCTTCACTCCATCGAGAAATCCCTGTAACTCTCGAGCTCTCTTTGCGTCCACAAACTTCTCTCGGATGCAGGCGTCCAGGCACCAGGTGAACTGCACGGCGACAAAAGGGAACACATTAGGGACTGCGTCTACGGAAAACTAAGGCCCATGTGCACCAGTCTCCAGGTCGTTTTTCCTCTGACTGGTGATCATAATCTTTTTCAGCTGAAAACACACACACCCTGACTTCCTGGTGATGTCATCACTCAATGTGAGAAAGCAGAGCTTCAGTATAAAGCATGCAGGATGGACACTGGGACTATTGTATTTTTTTTATCATTCTGTCTTTGCTGTAATGGAAATGATCTCTGCGGGAGCTCACTTGCTGCTGAGCTTGTTTTAATACACAGCTGGAAACAGAACCGCAGTGTAAAGCATGGGGAATAGAGATGCATATTTCCGCAATTAATCTGCAGTCATTGGTCGTGGCGGACAATAAATGCCAGGAATTCGGCTTTAGCTTTCGGCACTCCCAACTGTAGAGCACCAGTCAGGGGTCAGAATTGCCATTGTGATTATCGGAAGAGCTCGCCAGCAAGGTCGATTACCATCTAGTACAGTGTGTTGTCTGGGCATGCTGGGAGTTGTAGTTTTGTAACAGCTGGGGGGCCACTGATCTTGATCATCGAATTAGTAAGAAATGAATAGTGAGCTGCATTTAAGATACAGGGGGGAGGGGGGGGGGAGGGGGGCAGGCCATAAGGCTCCCGACCAGGTACGACATTACATTAAAAAGAAATTATGGACCCAAGAAAGGACGTGAAAAACTCCGGTACCTTGTGGCAGGGGTCGACCGTGCAGATCTCACTGACGTCCAGGTCATGTAAGGACATAAGAAGCTCCGCCCGCAGCGTGCAGTAGTGAACGTTTCGGGTCCTCAAGAAGAGAGTGCGCAGGAACTGCAGGACCATGTCATACAGCTTCACGTTCTTCCCGATCATCTGAGTCAGTTTATGAACCACCTAACGGGAGGCAAGAAGAGAGAACGTTAAGGCTCCATTCACACGTCCGCAAAATGTGTCCGCATCCGTTCCGCAATTTTGCGGAACGGGTGCGGACCCATTCATTCTCTATGGGGACGGAATGGATGCGGACAGCACACAGTGTGCTGTCTGCAGCCGCAATTGCGGAGCGCGGCCCCGATTTTGGGTCCGCAAAAAAATAGAGCATGTCCTATTCTTGTCCGCAGCTTGCGGACAAGAATAGGCATTTCTATGGGGGTGATGGGCTGGTGTGTTGTGGACCCGCAATTTGCGGGTCCGCAACACACCACGGACGTGTGAATGGAGCCTAAGGGGGAAATCCGCTGAAAATGTGGAGATGTGTGGATGGGAATGAAAAAGCTCCTTCCGTCTATACACCGGGTTTCAATGTCTTTCTTCTGTTCTGAAATATGATCATTGGAAGAATCAGGCCCAAAGCCTGAGGCTGCACTGCTGCTGATGTAAGATCTCCCTGACAACACTGCCTCTGACATCTCGCAGTAGTGCAGCCTCAAGCTTTGGGTCTATATGAGGAGAGCGTGCAGACTTGGGCTCTTACCTCCCCCTGTCGTCTGGTCTTTGGGGACTGGCTGAAGAAGTTGTGCAGGACGGAGAGGTCGCTGCTGAGCAGTACGTTCTCCTTCTCCTGGATGTACTGCTTGAGCAGAGGAGAGACCTCGTCCCCGAACAGAGCCTGGTTATCCTGCCAGATCTGCCGCTTCACCTCCACGGAGCAGGCTTTATACAGATCCTTGTCGGCCATCACCAGCTTCAGCTTCTTCTCGGGCACCTGACATAGGGGATCGGGTGAGTAGAAGTTATCGGACCATGTGCAAAAAGCACTCACAATGCGGTGACCTCACCTTGGGCAAGTGCTTCATGACACACATGACCACCGGCTGGATGGACGGCATCTTCACCAGGGGGAAAGACTTCTCTAAGAGCTCTTCTAACTTGGTGTATCTGCCAGGAAAAAATATATAATTATATATATAAAAAAACACTGACTTTAAAGGGGTTGTGCAAGCATGACTGGACCTGTAAAGATGACTTACCTGCTTCCACGTTCCTCCTCCTCCCGGCCTGCTAGGCTAGGCTCCCTCGATGTCACCATCCCGTTTGACATTGTTGCAGCCAATCACTGGTCGCAGCCGAGACCGTATCCCCTTGTATCATGTGACCATTTGTCATTATGTAAACGGATCCGGTTTCTGCCACGTCCAGTGATTGGCTGCGGTGACGTCAAACAGGATGGTGACACCGAGGAAGCCTAGCGGAGCATCGCAGGCCGGGAAGAGAAGGAGCGGGGAGCCAGCGCTGGGAAGCAGGTAAGTCATCTTTCCATTACAGGTCCAGCCAAGTGAATGAAAAACGGCGCCATTCATTCACAACCCCTTTAAGGGTATGTAGGTGTATTGCCATAGAAAAAATTTCATGCCTGACCCTTGGGTTTGCGCCAGGGCCTCAGGGACCCAGATGGTCAATGTGGAATCCTGCTAATTACCTCCACAGTGGTTTTTATTTTCTACAGTGGAAATTCGCAGAAACCGAACTCACACGGCTGCTGTCGAGTTTACCGCAGAATCCACAAAGCAATCTGTGTAAAACCCAACATTCATAGCCCCAATATGTAGCTCTCCAGCTGTGACAAAGCTACAACTCCCATCATGCTCTGACAGCCGGTTGCTAGTAGGGCAAGATGGGAGTTGTAGCTTCGCAACAGCTCGAAAGTCACAGGTTGGAAATCACTAATGTAGGTCAACCTGCAGCCTTCAAGCTGTTGAGAAACTACAACTCCCATCATGACCTGACAGCCTGGCAAACCGTGGACTGGAGATAACTCCCATCTCGGTTGTTTAACCTCTAAGATGCCACAGTCGATAGCAATACAACTGGTCCCGGAAAAAAAAAAACACAAGCTCTTAGTGTACTTTCACACTAGCGTTAGAACTGCCAGCCGGATCCGGAAATCCGTATGCAAACGTATATCATTTGTTTCCGGATGCGTCTGACAAATGCATTGCAATACCGGATCCGTCTCTCCGGTGTCATCCGGAAAAACGGATCAGGTGTTTATCTTTTTCACAGATTTAAAGGTTAGCGCATGCGCAGACCGGGAAACCGGATCCGTTTTTCCGGAAAACAATTGGTACCAGATACGGGATTAATACATTTTAAATGGCAATTAACGCCGGATCCGGCAAGTGTTCCGGAATTTTGGCCGGAGAAAATACAGCAACATCCTGAACAGATTGCTTTCCATTCAGAATGCATTAGGATAAAACGGAAGCGTTTTTTCCGGTATTGAGCCCCTAGGATGGAACTCAATACTGGAAAACTTTAACGCTCGTGTGAAAGATGATAATTACACTTACTGGTAATTGGATTTTCCATTTAGCCTCCCCCAAAAGGCACTAAGCAGGAGGATTCACAGAGTAAAGAAGAACTTTAGGGAGGGACCACAGCGGACAAAACGTTACGCCCGAAAGAAAGGCCCCTATTAGAGATAACATCCAGTCTGTAGGGTTTGAAAAAAGTACTGGGACTGGACCAGGTGGCAGCCTGGCATATCTGGGCCAGGGAAAGAGGCACCTTCTGCCCAGGAGGTAGAAATTGCTCTAGTCGAATGGGCTTTTAACTCCAGGGGAGGAGTAGCCCCCTTCTCTCTATATGCCCTGGCAATGGTCATCTTAATCCAGCAGGAAATAGTTATTTTTGAAGCCCCTTTGAGCTCCCTTTCTTCCTGGATACTGGACTAGTAGGCGACTTGATTTTCTTATATCCTTAGTGGCTTCTAGGTAAGTCAAGACACATCGCCTGACGTCTAGATTGTGCTACTGAACCTCCTTGCCGGACCTGGCCTGTGGACAGAAGGTAGGTCATGAAATTTCCTGCCGACTATGGAATTTTGTAAATACTTTAGGTAAAAAGGAAGGCTCATGCTTTAAAATTATTCTGTCATCCAGAATATTTAGATATGGTGGACGGCAAGATAAGGCCTGGATCTCTCCCACCCTCCTGGCCGAGGTGATCGCAATTAAAAAGGCCGTCTTTAGGGAGAGTAACCTAAGAAGGATCTCACTTAGAGGCTCAAAAGGAGGATCCATAAGTACAGAAAGTACTAGATTAAGGTCCCAGGGAGGCACCATGGATCTAACTGCTGGGTTTAATCTATGGGCACCTTTGAAGAAACGTCTGATTAAAGCTTCAACTTTCATAAAAGCATTAAGGGCCGCTACCTGGACCTTCAGAGTCCTGACCCTTAATCCGTCTTCTAGGCCTCTTTGTAGGAAATCAAGAATTATCTTGACGTCTGGCAAGACAGCGGGATTGCAGGCATCTTTTGTGAAACGGAGTAAAGCATTCCAGATCCGAAGATAAATCTTAGACGTGACAGGCTTCCTACTATTTAGTAGGGTGTTAATAACCGCGTCTGCCAGTCCTTTGGCTCTTAAAATGGAACGTTCAACATCCAAGCTGTCAGATTCAACGGTCGCACATCCGGATGTTGGGCCGGGCCCTGAAGAAGAAGATCCGGAATCTGAGGGAGAAACCAGAACTTCCCGCTCGAGAGGCTTAGCAAAAGGGGGAACCGAGTTTGAGGATAGAGGATGTAATTCCGGACTCCAAACTCCCTGGACTAGCTGATCTCTGCGGTGAGCCCCCAACCTGACCCGCCTGCATCTGTTATCACAACTGGGTCTGAGGATCTCCACTGAACGCCTTGGTTTAGATTTTCCCTTCGTAGCCACCACTGTAGAGGAAGAGGCACCCTCTTGTCTAGGGATAAGCAACTTTTGTTCCAGGTGGAAAGGAGAAAAGCCTGTAATATTCTGCTGCGGAAAAGCGCCCACCTGACTGCTGGGATGGCTGAGGTCATTAAGCCTAGGACTACCACAATTTCTCTGAAGGACACCCTTGGGTGGGACCGCAAAACTGAGATTTTTGCTATTATACTTTGGATCTTCTGTTCCGGTAGAGAGGCCTTCATAAAGGCGGGAATCCAGAAGTATCCCCAGGAAGATATTCTTCTTGGTGGGGATCAAGTCCGACTTCTCCAGATTTCATTTCCAGCCTAGGGACTGAAGGACGTCTCGGACTACCTGGAATTCTCTGAGGAGAATCTCTGGCGAATGAGCCGTAATCAGGAAATCATCTAGGATCTCTTGCTGATGTAAGAACCCCGAAACTTCTGCCATGATCTTTGTAAAAACTCGGGGAGCAGATGAAAGACCGAAAGGGAGGACTTGAAACTGTAGACGGGTCAGGCGATCTTCCAGGTAAATCGCAAACCGCAGGTATTTCTGATGATCGCTGTGAATGGGAACGTGATAATAGGCATCCGCCAAATCTAGAGTGATCATGAAACAGTCCTGAAATAACAGACCGATTGTTGATTTGACTGTTTGCATTTTGAATTTTTTGTATTTGACATGTTTGTTGAGATCTCTCAGGTTTATAATGGCCCTGTAAGAGACGTTTGGTGAATAGAACCCCTTCCCTTTCTGATCCGGTGGTACTGGAACGGCTGGTTTTAACAGTAGGGTCTGAACCTGGGATTCTAGAAGTAATTGCTTTTCTTTTCTGTTTAATAAGAACCTTTCTGGAGGGGGGGGGGGGAGAAAAGAATTCTATTCTGTAACCGTAACGTATCAGATCTAGAACCCAGGGGGGTTTTGAAACCCCTTCACAAGCTAAAAGGACATTTTTTAGTCTTCCCCCTACCGGTTCTCGGTCATCAGTAATTTGGCTGCTTGGTGGATTTGTCAGGGTTAATTAGGAAACCCCTACCTCTGCCTCTTGAGGGCTGCCAGGAGCCCGAGTTCTCTTTCTTTTTTTGGTCAGGCCTGCCCTTTCTCTGGGTATGAAAGGAGCGGCGATGCTGAAAAAATCTGGATTCTGATGGGAAGCCCTTCTTTCTATCAGATGCCTTGTCTAAGATGTCATTTAAGACTGAACCAAAAAGCCTGTCCCCCTCACAGGGAATACTACATAGCTTGCTTTTTGAAGTGTTGTACCCAGACCAGGACCTTAGCCAAACGGACCTTCTGGCTGAGTTCGACAGGGCCGCTGTCTGACCAAGTCAGCAGAGGCATCTGATAAGAAACCAGTAGCTTGCTTTAACACTGGTAGGGAGGTCAGGATATCCTCTCCGGGAGTACCTGCAAGTTAGGCTACATGCACACGACTGTATGTGTTTTGTGGTCCGCAAAAAGAAAAAAAAAAAAAAGAAGAATTACATCCGTATGCCATCCGTTGTTTTTTTTTGCACATCCATTGTAGCAATGCCTAAAACGGACATGTTCTATTTTATTTTGCAGGGCTACGGAACGGACATACGGATTGAAATGAATGGGTCCGCATTAGGGATCGACCGATTATCGGCCGATATTGAGGATTTTGAACGTTATCGGTATCGGCATCTATTTTGCCGATATACCGATAACGTATTGGGAACACAGAACGCGCTGCTGACAACGCGTTCTGTGTTCCCTCCGCAGCACAGGGGAGAAGGAAGCAGTGTCTCCTCCCCCTGTGCTGCTGCTGCCGCCAATGACAGAAGAGAAGACAAGAGGAGGGGAGGGGCTGTGGCCGCTGCGCCACCAATGAAGATGAGCCTTTCATTCATTCATATACAGGAGGCGGGAGCTGGCTGCAGAATCACATAGCCGGCTCCCGACCTCTATGAGCAATAGCTGCGGTCCGCGGTAGTTAACTCCTCAGGTGCCGCGGATCGCAGCTACCGCTCATAGAGGTCGGGAGCCGGCTATGTGACTCTGTAGCCAGCTCCCGCCTCCTGTATATGAATGATAGAGAGACTTATCTTCATTGGTGGCGCAGTGCGCCCCCCCCCCCCAAGCCCCCTAGTATTAATCATTGGTGGCGCAGTGCGCCCCCCACCCCAATCCCGGCCAATAGTAAAAACGTTGGTGGCGCAGTGCGCCCCCCCCCCACCCAGTATTACTCATTGGTGGCAGTGGCCACAGGATCCCCTCTCCCCTGCTCCTCCGATCGGAGCCCCAGCTGTGTAAGCCTGGGGCTCCGATCGGTTACCATGGCTGCCATGGTAACATCCCTGATGCTGTGTGCACAAAGCACAGAGCAGCAGGGACAGTGTGAGATCCTATTCACCCTGATAGAGATCTATCAGGGGGAATAGGACAAGTGTTCTAGTCCCTAAGGGGGCTAAAAGTTAGTTAAAAAAAAAAAAAAAAAAAAATTAAGTATAAATGAAAAAGACTTATAAAAAAAAAATACACATTAACAATAAACATATTAATTTTCAGCAGATTTGTGTAGGAATTTTTATTTTTTTCTCAAAAATGAAAATTCCCAGAATATCGGTATAAATTATCGGCTATCGGCCTGAAAGTTCACAAATTATCGGTATCGGTCCTAAAAAATTAATATCGGTCGATCCCTAGTCCGCATCCTATCCGCAAAAAAAAGGAACGGACACGGAAACAAAATACGTTCGTGTGCATGTAGCCCAAGTGTTCCTCTAACTGAGATAGCCATAAAGACAGGGTCCTGGCAGTGTAGGTAGCAGCAATACTTGACCTTAACATGAAGGTACAGGTTTCCCAAGACTTCTTCAGAACAGACTCACAGTTTTTATCCATAGAGTCCCGTAAGAGGCCTACATCCTCAAAGGGAAGGGAGGACTTCTTAGATATTCTGGCTACTGGGGCGTCTACCCCGGGAGTTTTAGCCCAATGGGTCAAATTCCCTTCACTAAAAGGGTATTTTCGTTTGAATACCCTAGAGACTAATGATCTTCTCTCAGGGTTCTTCCAATTTCTTTAAATTTTCATGGACTGGTAATACACGTCTTTCTTTTTATCCCCCAGACCTTTAAACATCTGTTCCTGAATTGACTGGGGCTCTTTTAACTGCTCAATGTTCACGGTAGCCCTGATATTTTTTAGGAGTGAATCTGTGTCTTCAATAGAACACAGGTGTCCAACCGATTTATCATCTGAAGAAACTGAGTCGGAATTGGAGGAGACTTCTCCTTCATCAAAGTCAAAATCAACATCCAGAGGTGCGTCAGGAAAAGATCTGGAGGTAGAGGGTCTGTGAGGAATCACCGCCATTTAAGCCTCAATGGCGGAGCCGACTTCATCTTTGATGATAGATTTCAGGCTGTCCACTAAAGATGGGGTCTCTTCAGCCATAATCTTATCTGTACATCTCTGGCAAAGGGGTTTCTTTATGTGGCCGGCAAGCTGTTTTTTACAGATGGCACATTTTTTCTTTAGTGAAGGTTCCCCACTTTTGCTGGCTCTGCCCTGCAATAAAAAATAACCCCTTCAGGAAGAACTTTGGAGTGATCAATTTAAGTGGGAACCTTCCCCATGAAACCCCAATGGTGTACAAAAGACGCATCTCTAAGGAGGAGGCTTACCGGGCTTAGGGCCTTGAGGTCTGCGGACATGTCAGCAGGCAAAGACATGGCTGCTCCAACACACCGATACGATTTGTCCAGCCCGCATTTTCAGTAGTACATCCGAGTCACGTGGCACAGGGCGCACGCCGACGCGCATGTGACCTATTCTCACGAGACTCCGGCCCCGAGTCTCGTAATGCCGGCTTCCTCCCTTAGCTGCCCCGCATGGAGGCGCGGTATTGCCCGGGGCTGCCTGCGATTGGCAGGACTTATGCCTAGACGCCGGAAGGACCTGTATCTTTCCCTGGACCCGGCGCCCTGCTGCAGCCCTCCTGAATATTTAGCCAGGGGAACGGACGGACCTAGGAAAAAAAAAAAAAAGGCTGCGCGACATCTTCCATAGCAGGAGGGAACCCCTGCTCTATTCTCCACTTCATCCCCGGAGGGACAGGAAACAACTGGAGAAGGTAAAGGGGAGGAGGCTGGTAAATGATTGTTCTCCATATTGTTTCCTGTCCCTTGTAGGCGGGGTATCCTCCTGCTTAGTGCCGTTGGGGAGGCGTATGGATAAGTACCCTAATACAGAAACATTAATTGAAAATTTCAAAAGTTATGACTCTTGGAGAGTAAAGAAGAAAAAAAAATTTTTTAAAAAGAATTTGCTGCGTCCCTAAGGAGTTAAAGGGGAACTCTAGCGTTGGTTATTTCTCTCAAGTTGCTACAAATTCTAAGCAGCCCTACAATAGTTATATCTGTCTCTAGGAAAGTTGGGTACCAACCAATATGGCTGCTTTTACAACCCACACAGGAGAATTCTGAGCACACCACCGGCACTGACCAGTGTTGCACCCAGCTTTCCCAAGTGCAGATACAATTAGTGGGGTGTCCATTACAGCTCCCATAGGGGTGATCACCCAGATTTCTCAGGCTCCTGAAGAGCAGGCCTGGCAGGGATACATCCCTCACACTGGAAAGCAGAGTGATTATCGTGTAGGGGGGGTCATGGCTGCCAAGCTGGTTGTCAGAACCCTTCAAGCTGGTGGGTATAACAGAGGGTGGGTGAGCAGCGGCGAGGAGACGGGGGCCACAGCACCACAGACCTGTCCCCGTGTTTTCCTTCTGCTGCGATGGCCGACACTTTATCCAGCAGCTTCTCCCTTAGTTCATCGAACACAGTCTGGTGGAACTCGAGCCGGGGGATGCTGTGAAGATCCAGAAACGGCAGCGCTGACTGCAGTGACGGCAACAGGACGCCATTTTCTGTCTGGAAATAAAGTGAAAGAGGTATCGTACCAGAGGGCAGCCAGGCGACAAGGGGGGGGGGGGGGGGGCGGTAGCGGGAGGGCAGCCAGGCGACAGGGGCATCGGCGGGAGGGCAGCCAGGCGACAGGGGCATCGGCGGGAGGGCAGCCAGGCGACAGGGGCATCGGCGGGAGGGCAGCCAGGCGACAGGGGCATCGGCGGGAGGGCAGCCAGGCGACAGGGGCATCGGCGGGAGGGCAGCCAGGCGACAGGGGCATCGGCGGGAGGGCAGCCAGGCGACAGGGGCATCGGCGGGAGGGCAGCCAGGTGACAGGGGCATCGGCGGGAGGGCAGCCAGGTGACAGGGGCATCGGCGGGAGGGCAGCCGGGTGACAGGGGCATCGGCGGGAGGGCAGTCAGGTGACAGGAGGGACAATACCTGGAACTGCTCTATGGCTTTCAGGGGTTCGGTGCAGTTGGTCAGTGTTTCCTTCAGATCTTCCCCGTTGGCGACCCCGAGCTCCTGCAGCCCCGCGAACATCCTGAGCGCCGCTCTTCCCTCCACACTCCGGGCTACAGGCTTGTCCAGGCTGGGGCCCCGCTCCTACGGGCCCTTAGGACGTCCCACAAACCTCCAGTATCCAGGGTAACCCCGGTCCCCGGCTCTGCAATCAAAAACAGTACACTTCCGCCTCAGGCGCAGCGATCACGACGTCACTTCCTGTCCATCACCGAATCCTGTCCTCCCGGGAAAATGTGCCCTTCTTCAGAGTTCCGGGCGTGATGTTATCTGTTATTTAGCATAGTCTGTGTCCAGTGATTCTCCAGCTGTTGTGAACCACAACCCCCACCATGATTGTGAAAGGGACGGATGAGAGTTATTGCACAACAGATGGACAGCAGACCAGTAATATATCAGAATGCAGCCATCTTTTACTAGGGGCCTTGCACCTGTTTTTGGTTTTATGTTAGCAAACAGCGCCACTCTTGTCTATGGGTTACGTCTGGTATTGCAGCTAAGTACTACTGAAGTGAATCCCGAGAGTAGCGCCATTCCTGCAAAACCTCCATATATTGTGCTTCTGTACTCTTTAATAAATCAAACTGAAAGGGCATCTGTCAGCAGTTTTGTACCGATGTCACTGGCTGACTTGTTATATATGCGCTTGGCAGCTGTGTTGGTCCCAGACCGCACTTACACTGCCTGGTCCTGTCAATAGAAGTGCAGAGGACGCGGCAGTTGCAGTGAGAGCAGAGCCTCTAGGTGTAATGGTAACGCCCCCGTTGCTCCTAGAGGCTCATTTGCATATAGTAAAATATCATTTTTCTCAGCAATGCGGGCACATAGGAACATAGGACCAACACAGACGTCTTCAGCTTCCAAGCGCACATGTAACAGGTCAGCCGGTGTCATAGGTACAAAACTGCTGACAGATGCCGTTGAACTGTGCTTGCCACGCTCCAACCATTCATTCTCTATCTTGAGGATCCGCTATCAAAATCCTAGAAGACCCCTTTAATTCATGAAGGGTAAATAGAGATACTAACGACCCAGGAGCACCTTCCACATAGGAACTGATTGGTGACACCCTGCCGGTCAGAGGATTGAAGGGGCCGTGGTGCTGGTGTGAGCGCTGCAGCCTCCACATTGCATCAGTGAAAAACATATTGCACCCAGACTACATCCGGATGCAATGCATTTTTCACAGAAGCCCCATTCACTTCTATGGGGCCAGGGCTGCTTGAAAAACGCAGAATATGGCTACATTCACACGACCGTATGAATGAGTCCGCATCCGGTCCGCAATTTTGTGGAACGGGTGCGGACCCATTCATTTCTATTGGGCCGCAAAAGATGCGGACAGCACACCGTGTGCTCTCTGCATCCGTAGTTCCGTGTCACGGGCCCCCGCAAAAAAGATAAAATTGTGGACAAGAATAGGCATCTTCTATTATAGCGGCGTCCATGTGCGGTCTGCAAATTGCGGAACGCACATGTGCCGGTATCCGTGTTTTGTGGATCCGCAAGACACCACGTTCGTGTGAATGTAGCCTATAGAACACGCTGCGATTCTCACGCAACCCAGAACTGATGCGTGAAAAAAAAAAAAACGCTCGGGTGCACAGACCCATTGAAATGAATGGGTCAGGATTCAGTCCGGATGCTATGCGTTCACGCATCGTACCCACGCGGAAAACTCGCTCGTATGAAAGGGACCGTAGGACACCTTCAGAGGTCTTAAAGGAGTCCATGCTTTAACCGGTCAGAGCTGATTTGGCGGCAGGAGGGTGAACTGCGCAATATTAGGTTTTAATGTTATGGCTGACCAATATAACTGTATACACATGTATACAATAAGGACACAGATATAAAGTCATTGTTTCCGGATATTTATTAAAACAAGGAGATATTTGGTGAGAAAAACTAGAATCTATGATTTTCCTAATCTTGTGGACTCCTGACAACCAGCGCTGTGCCCGGCTGGGTGGATGGCAGGTGTCGGGCCTGGTTTACTTCTTTACCTCAGGCCGTATCTTCATCTCAGATCTCTTGTAGGAATAGGAGAGTCCTTTGCCCGTGTACCAGTGTAAGGCCATCTTGCCGCTGCCGTGCTCCCCTGCCAGGTACAGGCCGTTCAGGTTGGCGTGATAGCAGGACTTATACCACCAGCCGGAGGAGCAGGTTCTCGCGCAGTCGCCTTTGTTCAGGTCATTGTCCTCGTCCTTCGTGGAGAACCCCATCAGGTTATGGTAGGACATGGAGTCACCTAATACAGAAAGTATACAGCATTGCATGATGAGGGATGTAGTTGTGTGTATCACATGTGATAGGCTTAGATACAGCAGCTCATTACACAGGATCCCACATAATAAGCTTAGATACAGCCGCTCAGCAGACAGTATCACATATGGTAAGGCCTCTTGCACACGACCGTATGGCTTTTTCAGTATTTTGCTGTCCGCAAAAAAACGGACGACGTTCGTGTGCATTCCGTTTTTTGCGGAACGGAACAGCTGGCCCCTGATAGAACAGTCCTATCCTTGTCCGTTATGCGGACAATAATAGGCCATGTTCTATCTTTGAACGGAACGGAAATACGTAAACGGAGTACCTTCCGTTTTTTTTTGCAGATACATTGAAATGAATGGTTCCGAATACGGAACGCAAAAAAAAGAAACAGAAAAAAAACGTTCGTGTGCAAGAGGCCTAAGTCTAGATAAGCCGGTATCTCACATAATAAGCTTAGATACAGCTGCTCAACTGACAGAATCAAATACAATAGGTTTAGATACAGCGCTCAGTAGACAGTATCACACATGATACATTTAGATACAGCGCTCAGTAGACAGTATCACACATGATACATTTAGATACAGCGCTCAGTAGACAGTATCACACATGATACATTTAGATACAGCGCTCAGTAGACAGTATCACACATGATACATTTAGATACAGCGCTCAGTAGACAGTATCACACATGATACATTTAGATACAGCGCTCAGTAGACAGTATCACACATGATACATTTAGATACAGCGCTCAGTTGACAGTATCACATATGATACATTTAGATGCAGCGCTCAGTAGACAGTATCACACATGATACATTTAGATGCAGCGCTCAGTAGACAGTATCACACATGATACATTTAGATACAGCGCTCAGTAGACAGTATCACACATGATACATTTAGATACAGCGCTCAGTAGACAGTATCACACATGATACATTTAGATACAGCGCTCAGTAGACAGTATCACACATGATACATTTAGATACAGCGCTCAGTAGACAGTATCACACATGATACATTTAGATACAGCGCTCAGTAGACAGTATCACACATGATACATTTAGATACAGCGCTCAGTAGACAGTATCACACATGATACATTTAGATACAGCGCTCAGTTGACAGTATCACATATGATACATTTAGATGCAGCGCTCAGTAGACAGTATCACACATGATACATTTAGATACAGCGCTCAGTAGACAGTATCACACATGATACATTTAGATGCAGCGCTCAGTAGACAGTATCACACATGATACATTTAGATACAGCGCTCAGTAGACAGTATCACACATGATACATTTAGATACAGCGCTCAGTAGACAGTATCACACATGATACATTTAGATACAGCGCTCAGTAGACAGTATCACACATGATACATTTAGATACAGCGCTCAGTAGACAGTATCACACATGATACATTTAGATACAGCGCTCAGTTGACAGTATCACATATGATACATTTAGATGCAGCGCTCAGTAGACAGTATCACACATGATACATTTAGATACAGCGCTCAGTAGACAGTATCACACATGATACATTTAGATGCAGCGCTCAGTGGACAGTATCACACATGATACATTTAGATACAGCGCTCAGTAGACAGTATCACACATGATACATTTAGATACAGCGCTCAGTAGACAGTATCACACATGATACATTTAGATGCAGCGCTCAGTAGACAGTATCACACATGATACATTTAGATACAGCGCTGAGTAGACAGTATCACACATGATACATTTAGATACAGCGCTCAGTAGAGTATCACATATGATACATTTAGATACAGCGCTCAGTAGACAGTATCACATATGATACATTTAGATGCAGCGCTCAGTAGACAGTATCACACATGATACATTTAGATACAGCGCTGAGTAGACAGTATCACACATGATACATTTAGATACAGCGCTCAGTAGAGTATCACATATGATACATTTAGATGCAGCGCTCAGTAGACAGTATCACACATGATACATTTAGATACAGCGCTCAGTAGACAGTATCACACATGATACATTTAGATGCAGCGCTCAGTAGACAGTATCACACATGATACATTTAGATACAGCGCTCAGTTGACAGTATCACATATGATACATTTAGATGCAGCGCTCAGTGGACAGTATCACACATGATACATTTAGATACAGCGCTCAGTAGAGTATCACATATGATACATTTAGATACAGCGCTCAGTAGACAGTATCACATATGATACATTTAGATACAGCGCTCAGTAGACAGTATCACATATGATACATTTAGATACAGCGCTCAGTAGACAGTATCACACATGATACATTTAGATACAGCGCTCAGTAGACAGTATCACATATGATACATTTAGATGCAGCGCTCAGTAGACCTAACACTCTTGAAAAACTTAGATTAATGAACTCAGACGACAGTATGACATAGGATGAGCTTGGATACAGCAGCTCAGTAGACAGTATCACACTTGAGAAGCTTAGATTAGGCAGCTCAGCATACAGTATCATGTATGATAAGCTTAGATACAGCAGCTCACAGAGAGCATCACAAAAGATACGTTTGGATACAGGAGGCCAGCAGACACATCACATGGGATAGGCTTTGATACACCATCTCAACAGAGACAGAATTAGACATGATAGGCTTAGATACACAGCTTAGCAGAGAGTATCGCACATTGATGCCCTTAGATACTGAATCGTGATGAAAAATTAGATTCGGCTGCTTCGCAAAAAAAATAGTAATTAGCTTTGTGATTACTTCGTCACGAAGCGCATTTCTTTGTAAGTAGTGGGTGCAATGACAGGGATTGTGCCCCCCCCCCCCCATCATTGTACCCCTTAGATGCCGCGTTCGCAGCTGATCGCGTCATCTGACATAAAAAATAAAAAAAGGAAAAAAAAAAAAAAATCATACTTACCTCATCCATTTGATCATGAAGAGCCGTCCGCCACCATCTTGATTGAAGATCTAGCGCGTAATCTCGCGCTGCCCATGATGGCGTCATCACGTCGTACGCCACCGCGCACGGGGTTTCATGCGAGATCTTCAATCAAGATGGCAGCGCCGGCTCTTCAGCCGCAAACGAATGAGGTAAGTATGATTTTTTTTTTATATTTCAGGGAAAATCGATTTGCTATTACGAAGCACCAGGGAAATTCGGCTTCACAGCGAATCGAAATTTCCCTGAATGGCTGTAAAAAAACACTAATACTGAACTTAGCAAGTATCAAACATTGTAGGTTTAGCTACAGAGCTCGGCAGACAGTATCACAAGTGATAGGCTTAGATACTCCAGTATCACAGGTGACTACAGCATACACAGGATTCCTGGCCATATAGCGCGGCGTATACACTGTGTACTATATGAGGAGGGATATCTCCGTATCACCGGACTTGCTTGTCGCTCACCTGCATTTCCATTTTTGAAGCCTCCAAGCAATAATTTGTATTTCTCTTCTTCTCCGAGGATCTGAAATGAGGAGTATTTGGCAAAATATTGTGCGCGGTCGAAGTCTTCTAGATCGATGCGTAGCTCCCACGTATCTGCGGAGAAGAGGAGGACACATTAGTCCTGCTCGTCTTCATCGCGCTCAGCGACTCTGATTCATCGTCTTCGTATTACACAGGCAGAAGTGTGTGTGCGAACGTATGAAATGAGCAAGCAGCTTGCTGTCAGTGAATGGGAACATTCTCATTTACATCCAGCGGTTGAAAATGATCCCTGTTCTAATGCCAATTTAGCACAGCTAAGGGTTTGTTACAGTGTATCGGTGCAGGTATGAGTCAGAACAGGAGGTTAAAAGAGAAGACAACTCCGCGCCGTAATGTGCCTGTATGCTAATACAGATCATACCCAGACTCCTTACCCGAAGACGTTAACTTGTGAATATTCTCATTTCCCAACCAGAAATCAGCCAGGCGGCTTCCAAAACCTTCCTTATAAGAATTCCAGTCCCGGAAGAAATCCACTGAACCATCCAAGCGTCTTTGGAAAACCTGACAGTAAAATGGCAGACCCAGCAGGAGATGCGTCAATAGCGTGCACCGATCTCATAGGGCCCCATAGCAAAACCTAAGCATGGGGCCCATTACCAATTTCCCACGTGCGTCAATCACTCCCAGGCAATGCGGAATGCACAGCACAGTGCCCCAGGTTTCTGATGAATTTACAATTTTTTTTTTATTTAGCAGAAGAAATTTTAATTTAAAAAAATTATAATAAAAAGTCACCCTCGGCCTCGCCCACTTTATTCAACTTCTGTGTCTAAAATCAAATATATGGTGCAGATAACTGAAATAATAAATTCTACAGCTCCACTTCAGATATTACAAAGCTGTCTGCCTGCAGCCACCACTAGGGGGAGCTCTGTGCATAGGAGTTTATGCAGGGGAATGGAAGCTATTATAATGTCTCCCCCTAGTGGCGGCTGTCTGAAATAGCAGTTTTTTCACCTATGCACAGATGAAGTAGAGAAGCATGAAATTCAGAACCAGTATACAGATGTACTAGTCTCTGGACAGGTTATCAATATCAGATCTTCAGCACCTCCACCATTCAGCTGTTTAATGGCGCCACAGCGCTGCGGGCTCTTTATTATTTAGATCTAACTGCACTCAGTCTTCTTAAAGGGGCTGTGGACTGTGATGATACTGATGGCCAAGCCTGGCAGGGGTCTTGCTCTTGGCAACCCCCGCTGATTGCATCTGCTCGTCCAGTTCCTTGTAGTTGCACCGCTGCTGCGATCTAGGCGGCATGCATACAGAGAAGGGGATGCGGCATCAAGACAAGTGCTGCAACCTCTTCAAACAGCTGATCGGCGGGCATGCCGGGAGTCGGTAGGTCATCAATATTATGGCACTGCACAACCCCTTTAACAGCAGTGGTGCAGGGTATTTCAGTTTCATCTTATTTCACTGCCCATTATATATTGGGGAATTGCTAGTTGTGTAATTCTCTGACTGATTACAGAAGGTTCTCAGTGGGTTAATTGCAGGTCTGTTTTACAGTCAGGACACTTACAATCCAGCCCCCTCCATCTGTGTGCATATCACATAACACCCTCAGGGGGGCGCTGCCATCTGGGTATATTGTGTACCAGTCACTGAGCACTTCTCCATGATCCAGCAGCTCCTTACAGCTCCTGGCAGCTGAGAAAGAAGAAATATAGGTAATAGGTATGTAGTAGCTGGTCATTTATATGTGACTTTCTGTACAGGTTACAAAGATGCATGTAAATGTAAGCACATTACTTATCCTGTACTGATCCAGAGTTACATCCTGTATTATACTCCAGAGCTGCACTCACTATTCTGCTGGTGCAGTCACTGTGTACATACATTACTTATCCTGTACTGATCCTGAGTTACATCCTGTATTTACTCCAGAGCTGTACTCACTATTCTGCTGGTGGAGTCACTGTGTACATACATTACTTATCCTGTACTGATCCTGAGTTACATCCTGTATTATACTCCAGAGCTGCACTCCCTATTCTGCTGGTGCAGTCACTGTGTACGTACATTACATTACTTATCCTGTACTGATCCAGAGTTACATCCTGTATTATACTCCAGAGCTGCACTCACTATTCTGCTGGTGCAGTCACTGTGTACATACATTACTTATCCTGTACTGATCCTGAGTTACATCCTGTATTTACTCCAGAGCTGTACTCACTATTCTGCTGGTGGAGTCACTGTGTACATACATTACTTATCCTGTACTGATCCTGAGTTACATCCTGTATTATACTCCAGAGCTGCACTCCCTATTCTGCTGGTGCAGTCACTGTGTACATACATTA
The DNA here is from genome assembly GCF_905171765.1 of Bufo bufo. Taxonomy (NCBI): domain Eukaryota; kingdom Metazoa; phylum Chordata; class Amphibia; order Anura; family Bufonidae; genus Bufo; species Bufo bufo. Next base: position 13,166,682 of record NC_053396.1, on the reverse strand, counting down.
CATTACTTATCCTGTACTGATCCAGAGTTACATCCTGTATTATACTCCAGAGCTGCACTCACTATTCTGCTGGTGCAGTCACTGTGTACATACATTACTTATCCTGTACTGATCCTGAGTTACATCCTGTATTTACTCCAGAGCTGTACTCACTATTCTGCTGGTGGAGTCACTGTGTACATACATTACTTATCCTGTACTGATCCTGAGTTACATCCTGTATTATACTCCAGAGCTGCACTCCCTATTCTGCTGGTGCAGTCACTGTGTACATACATTACATTACTTATCCTGTACTGATCCAGAGTTACATCCTGTATTATACTCCAGAGCTGCACTCACTATTCTGCTGGTGCAGTCACTGTGTACATACATTACTTATCCTGTACTGATCCTGAGTTACATCCTGTATTATACTCCAGAGCTGCACTCACTATTCTGCTGGTGCAGTCACTGTACATACATTACATTACTTATCCTGTACTGATCCTCAGTTACATCCTGTATTATACCCCAGAGCTGCACTCACTATTCTGCTGGTGCACTCACTGTGTACATACATTACTTATCCTGTACTGATCCTGAGTTACATCCTGTATTATACTCCAGAGCTGCATTCACTATTCTGCTGGTGCAGTCACTGTGTACATACATTGCACTACTTATCCTGTACTGATCCTGAGTTACATCCTGTATTATACTCCAGAGCTGCACTCACTATTCTGCTGGTGCAGTCACTGTGTACATACATTGCATTACTTATCCTGTACTGATCCTGAGTTACATCCTGTATCATACTCCAGAGCTGCACTCACTATTCTGCTGGTGCAGTCACTGTGTACATACATTACATATCCTGTACTGATCCTCAGTTACATCCTGTATTATACCCCAGAGCTGCACTCACTATTCTGCTCGTGGAGTCACTGTGTACATACATTACTTATCCTGTGCTGATCCTGAGTTACATCCTGTATTATACTCCAGAGCTGCACTCACTCTTCTGCTGGTGCAGTCACTGTGTACATACATTACTTATCCTGTACTGATCCTGAGTTACATCCTGTATTATACTCCAGAGCTGCACTCACTATTCTGCTGGTGCAGTCACTGTGTACATACATTGCACTACTTATCCTGTACTGATCCTGAGTTACATCCTGTATCATACTCCAGAGCTGCACTCACTATTCTGCTGGTGCACTCACTGTGTACATACATTACATATCCTGTACTGATCCTCAGTTACATCCTGTATTATACCCCAGAGCTGCACTCACTATTCTGCTCGTGGAGTCACTGTGTACATACATTACTTATCCTGTACTGATCCTGAGTTACATCCTGTATTATACTTCAGAGCTGCACTCACTCTTCTGCTGGTGCAGTCACTGTGTACATACATTACATATCCTGTACTGATCCTCAGTTACATCCTGTATTATACCCCAGAGCTGCACTCACTATTCTGCTCGTGGAGTCACTGTGTACATACATTACTTATCCTGTACTGATCCTGAGTTACATCCTGTATTATACTCCAGAGCTGCACTCACTATTCTGCTGGTGGAATCACTGTGTACATACATTACTTATCCTGTACTGATCCTGAGTTACATCCTGTATTATACTTCAGAGCTGCACTCACTCTTCTGCTGGTGCAGTCACTGTGTACATACATTACTTATCCTGTACTGATCCTGAGTTACATCCTGTATTATACTCCAGAGCTGCACTCACTATTCTGCTGGTGGAGTCACTGTGTACATACATTACTTATCCTGTACTGATCCTGAGTTACATCCTGTATTATACTCCAGAGCTGCACTCACTATTCTGCTGGTGCAGTCACTGTGTACATACATTACTTATCCTGTACTGATCCTCAGTTACATCCTGTATTATACTCCAGAGCTGCACTCACTCTTCTGCTGGTGCAGTCACTGTGTACATACATTACTTATCCTGTACTGATCCCGAGTAACATCCAGTATTATACTCCAGAGCTGCACTCACTATTCTGCTGATGGACTCTATACATTTCTCAGTTTCCGCTCACCGTACAGTCCTGACTCCGGCTTTCCGGATTCTCCTTTCTCTCCTATAGAAATATCAAATAAATAGCATTAGTCCAGTAAATCAATTACAGCTTGATTTGACATTCCCCTCTCCCAATGAAGTTATACAGATCTTAAAGGGATTTTCCAGGTTTTCAATCTCCAGTCTAAAAGGAAAATCGATTACTGTCCATTTTTTTCTATGGAGCTTGCTCTCTTGCAAAGCCACAGGTTCCACTTAACTTATTTGGAGGGTACGATAAACCTACCCGTTTTACGTATCGCCATTTATTTGGCTTAATCTGGACTTCCCCTTTAAGTAATCAGTGACACTAACCTTTTTGTCCTTGTGGACCAATCTTTCCAACTTCTCCTGTAGATCCTTTCTGCCCTAAGGAGACAAACATAAAATATCCACAAGTGCCAGACTCCATGTACTGCCTTTGGTGCTAATGGTGGAAGTTAAACCTTTATTGATTGGACACGAGAGTTCTTTTTTTTTTATCTGTATAAGCCCAAAATTCCCAATAAATTTCCTAATAAATCTTCACAGAGCTCCAAATCCGCTGCATAGGCAAAGAGTTAAAGCAGTGATGCAACACTAAAAGAGAGGCCCAGTCCTGCCCGACCCAGGGTGGGGGTGATGCTCACCTGATCCCCCCACTGGATCCAGTCTGTTGGGCTCCCGGGCCGGATCAGTGATTGGCTGCACCGGTCTTGTGCGCCCCCCCCGTCAACAGATCTTGTCCACGTGGGAGCGGAACTGTCAGCTCGGGAGCCCAACAGACCAGATCCAGCGGCGGGGATCAGGTGAGCATCACCCCCACCCTGGGTCGGGCAGGTCTTGACCACTCTTTTAGTGTTGGATAACCCCTTTAAAAGATACAATTCTGTCGTCTTCCTGCAGTCTCCACTAGGGGGAGCTCACTCACTACATGCAACTTATACATTGAACTCAACAATAGAATAGTATACAGTGAGCTCCACCTACTGGTGGCGGCAGGCAGGCAAAGTTTTATTGTATGGCTCTGTGTTTGGAGCTCTGTCAGAAAAATGGATCATCAGTCTCTAAAAAAAAATATCATAAAATGAATCTGCATATAGTGCATTAAAAATCGATGGGGATCTGCTATCTTACAAGAAAAGATTTGGCTTGGGGTTACTCCTAAGGGCAACCTTTAACCCCTGTACAGGGATCTGGACTTCCCTGCAGGGGAATCACCAGGCGGCCACCTCTCAGAGTAGTCTCTGTTCAGGTGATGACTGACCTACGGGGATCAAGAGCCATCACAGCAGGATGAGGCAAAAACATGATCAGGGATCAGGCCAAGGTCAGGACAGCCAGAGTAAGCGCAATCCGGTAAACAGTCCAAGGTCAGGATTTTAACTTTAGCAGTAAATGGAGAAGAAAACAGGACAGGTGGTCAAAGGAATGTGGAAGGAATAAATTTCCTATCATCTATATTCACCTTTCTCTCCTGCCGCTCCATTATATCCTTTTGCACCAGGAGATCCAGGAACGCCGGGGCAGCCTCTGAGGATGGCCAGTCTGTCCGAATCTCCCACTCCAACGACCTTCACTTCTGCTGGGTGACACATTTGTACCATCATCATGCACCACGACGTGGCCAACATTCTCTATATAATATACCTGCAGTACAACTCCTGCCGGGTTCACAAAAAGCTTTCCTATGGTCCTGAATGGATAACTATAGATAGGCAACCAAGGACTAAAAGTAGCAACACACTGCCATGCACATGCAGATATTGGAAACTAGTGATGGACGAACAACGACTGGCACGTTTCGTGTTCGCGGAACCCCATTCACTTAAATGGCAGGCGAACCTGAAAAACCTTCAGGTCATATTTGCAGCCACCAAATACTTACTAGAAGTGCACAAATAGTCCCACAACATGGACAGTGACATACCAAAGGGGGATCAATGGCAAAAATTTCCACAAAAAATATGTATTTTAATCAGGGGCCATTTTTATGCGTCTTAAAGGGAAACTCAAAATTATGCCCTGCTGGAGCCTAGAAATTTTTTATTTTAGACCACAGGAGTGCAGGCCCCAAACATTAGGCATTCACCTGACAGAAAAGGCCTTTTATGCCGCTGTATACTTTGTTCTGGGTGGTGGCGGATATGTGTGGGCTGGCATGAGTAAATTAAATTACACGTGGTTGTCACAGGTGTTGAATTCCTCCGAGATCCATGCCTCATTCATTTTTTAGAAATGTGAGTTAGTCCACACTGTCGTGAGCCGGGCGAGTGCGCTTGTCGGTCACGATCCCCCCTGCTGCGCTGAACGTCTGTCACGGTGGGGAGTGGGGGAAACCCCCCGCCGTGCGGTGTCAAAGGGTAAAAGGGGATCAGCCTGGCCAAAAGGAGTAATAAGGGAGCAGGTCACCTCCTACAGCGTCCCTAATCCTCTCCCTGAATCCTCGCCGTATGAGCGGACCCCGATGGTAGGACGACTCATACTAAGGATTCCTAGAGACCCTAAGTCGCCCTGGTAATCCCTCACCAAGGAGCAGGGAAGAGACGACCTGTTCATCCCAGTCATGGAGGAACAGGAGTCTCTATCTGAGGCCAGGCTGCAAGGAGAGGGGAACACATACAGCATAAGGAGATGGCAGGTAAGTGAAACCAGTAACACACTTACCTGCCACAGACACACTGACTGGAACCCGTGCACAAGTGCTGCTGTCCACACCAACATTAAAGGACACAGCACACACCACAAACCACACAGGAACCCAGGACACCCATAGCTGCAATAAACATGAGACAGGGGAATGTCTAGCAAACATGACACCAAACACCACCAGACATGTAACACCAAACTAGACATACAAACACCCTGAACTTAACCCACTCCATACAAATAGGGACAGGAAGGGAACGAGACACCGGGATGACATTGATGACCACAAGGGTGGAACACCCTGGACTGGAGCAGAGCTCCAGCACCAACCACAGCTGAAGTACAACTGACTGCAGGAAGAGATAAATGGTAAGTATAGTATGGTTGTACCTGCGCTGTCAGTGGGTCACTTTCCTAACTCTGTAAGCAAATAGTATACAGAGCCGCTGCTAAGTACCTAAAAGGATATCGGCTGCCCCGATCCAATTAAACATGCATAAATGTATAAAATAAATTGCGGTACCAGCGCTGGGATAAAGGAAAAATGTTGAGCGAAGGGTAATAGAAAGTACCTGGTACTTTCTATTACCCTTCGCTCAACATTCTTCCTTTATCCCAGCGCTGGTACCGCAATTTATTTTATACATTTATACAACTGACTCCAGCCAGGAAACCACAGAAGATAAAAGCCGAATGACCAGACCCAGCCAGGGAGTTAACCCTTACAGCACCAGACAGAGGGAGGCTACAACTTAAAGAGGAAGTGCACACACAAGCATACTAAACACGTTACCACCAGCAACAGCATGTGTGCCAACCACCCAGAAGGCCGAGACACTGCCACCGCATGCTCTCACAGCAACTGCAAGTGTGGCAACAGTGTCACAGCGTACACCATAGTCCGTGACACTCGACGAGGGGCAAGCCAAAAGTTCCATGGCAAATTGTGACAGCTCTGGCCAAAGGTCAATCCTGGACACCCAGTAGTTAAGGGGTTCCTCGCTTCTCAGAGCGTCCACATCAGCCGTTAACCCGATGTAGTCGGACACCTGTCGTTCCCTGAGGCTGGATCCAGAGGGCGGCTGTCGATGGGTTGGCTGCAAGAATGATCTCATTCCCGAAGTGACCAACACATCTTCAAACCGCCCTCTTCTTGCAGGCGCGGTAGGATTGGGACCCGCACCTGTTTCGCAATTCCTCTGCCAGCGCCCTCAACAGCAGAATGCTGCATTCTGACAGCCCTCTGTGATGCTGGTAACATGTCCGCCATTTTATGTTTGTACCGGGGGTCTAAGTACGTTGCCACCCAGTACTGGTCCTTGCCCTTTATGCTTTTCATACAGGGGGCTCGGTGATGGAAGGCCAGGTGCCTTCTTAAGGCGGTCGTCCCTAGGTGAGTGTTGGGCTTACCGCGACTTATGCGTTGACAGCACAGGCTGCAGATGGCAACACTATTGTCAGCAGCTGACACGTAAAAAAAATCCCACACTGCGGAGCCATGTGCCGGCGTCCTGGGAGCGCAAGATGTGATCGTGCATGGTGGATGGCTCGCTCCAGATACATTAGCAGTCTGCTTTTTGCCTCCTGTGCCCTGCGAGTTGTGCCTGCTTCTCCTCCCTGTCTGCTGCTCCGTCTCTCCCTCTAAACTCCCCTCCTCTTCCTCTCTTGTGTGCACCTACGTGACGTCCATCGACACGTCATCATCATCACCTTCACCACCACTGACATTAGAGATCTCGGAGTAGGCAGCAACAGCGGGGACCTCCCTCCTTGGGCTGATCTGGGTACTGTCGTCAGACCGCTGGGTGGCGGCCGTTGCTACCTCCTCTTCCTCAAGAATGGCTGCGCATCGGTAAAGTCTGGGAAAATAATTCCTCTGACTCGAGTGGAGGAGCTATGGTGGTGGTGGTGGTGTCTTTGGGGGTGCACACAGCAGAGAGTGAGGAGGGTGCTGATACAGAGGATGAGGAGGGTGCAGAAGCGGAAGGCTGAATGAGCCACTCAACCAACTCTGGTGCGTCCTTTGATGTAATCGCACGCGCCTTCTCCAACTTCCCACTTAGGCTCCGGCCTGGTGCACCTGCCTGCCTCTTCCTCTGCCTGTCATTTTCAAAATGACCCTGTGCCAAAGTCCCCAGAGAAGAGCAGTATTTGTGGAAGCAGGTATATCACACCCCTCAATCAGTATTTTGTGGAAGCAGGTATATCGCACCCCTTAATCAGCATTTTGTGGAAGCAGGTGTATCGCAGGCCTCAATCAGTTTTTTTGGGGGCAACAGGTATATCACACCCGTTGCAAATAGTTGTTCCAATAGCGTTTGTCCCTCTGTGTAGCTGCGATATCGCAGTAGAACCGCACACAACTGCTGCACAATACAAATGCACTATAATATACTTTCTATGTTAGTATATCACACCCCTCAGTATGTCACACCTATCGATAGCACACCTATACAGTTCCTAAAAGGACTTTTGTGGCCCTATTAGCTAGTGTTTGGTGTTCCTTACAGTCTGTCCCTGCTCCACACAGCAACCTCTCCCTACACTGGCAAAAAAACAAAATGTAAAATGGCTGCCAGATCGGGTTCTGTTATAGGGTGGGGGGTAGTGTTGAGCGAACTTCTGTTTTAAGTTCGGCGTCTAAAGTTCGGCTTCCGGTTAGCGGAGAATCCCGATATGGATTCCGAATTCCGTTGTGGTCCGTGGTAGCGGAATCAAAAATCGGCCATTATTGATTCCGCTACCACGGACCACAACGGAATTCGGAATCCATATCGGGATTCTCCGCTAACCGGAACTCGAACTTTAGACGCCGAACTTAAAACAGAAGTTCGCTCAACACTAGTGGGGGGGTGTCCATGTGCTGAATTGTCCCAATTGGCTGTCCTGGGATGTGTCATGGGTCAAAGTTCGGCACAATGCAAAAGAATAGGGAGCATGTTCGGCAAATCGCGAACAAGCAAAATTCGCCGCGAAACGACTGCCGGGCGAACCGCAAGGCTATCCCCATTGGAAACATTAAATAAATTAGAATTGCATTACTGCTATACTCACTATATAAAACTGGATGCACATTGTGGATGAAAATAGTGTTGGGCCCATCTACAAGAGACAAGGTGGCTTCCAACAGATGGGACCTGCGCGGTCAGAGACAAGTCAGGGCAGTGCAGAGTCCAGCCATATTATACTCTGATTAGAAGCCCTGGGCAGATGGATGAGCCACGAAGAATTCCAAACCAGCTTACCTGGACACGAGTCCTCGGCAGGACAAAAGGTGACCAGCAAGGAGAGGACGGTGATCAGCAGACGCATGTTGCTCCTGCGAAAGTCTTTTCTGGGCTGAAAGTTTACGGAAACTGGCTGAGAACATGCACCGAGCCATACCGTGCCTGCAGGCTATAAATCAGAGACTCTGTGGTCTGAACCCATTGCCTTTTTTAGTATACTAAAAGAAAGAAAAAACCAACCAATGAAGCTCCCGAGGCTCATCCTATACACGTAGCTCCTCACTGACTCCTCTCGGCAGTGCAGAGTTCAGCTTTGACAAGGTTGGATGAGACAACACATCACAAGGCCTAAGATGCCGTGGCCATAAATGAAAATGAATGGGGTCTTGTTGCCACCGACAAGTTACCGTAAAGTGACAGCAAGAAATCCAGTAGGCAACTTACCCCATTCACTTTCCTCCGTTACGATGCACAATGATTTATGTGTGTAACGTGTGTGGCGGCCAAAGCCGTCGCGTAGCCCTAGGGGTTTGTCTTTGTCACCGCCCGATGTTCGCTGCTGCCCACCATAGACTATGTGAGTGTATGTATATAGCTATGTTTACAGTGTACGTATATACAGTACAGTATGTGTGCATGGGTATGTGAGCGTATGTATGTAAGTATATATGTTGATGTTTGCATATACTATATATATAAATGTGAGCGCATATGTATATAATAATAATCTGTAATGATGTTGGTGTATGTATAAACAGCATAGTATGTGGCATTGTGTATATAGCTATGTAGATGTCAGTGTATGTATATGGAATTGATTGTATGCTTGTACACAAATTTAAACGTATGTAATCTAACATGAATGTAGGTATACATGTGGATGTATGTATATATGTATATGGATTTTATGTATATGTGTTTATGCATGTGAGTGAATGTGTATATATGATGTGTGGGTGTTGTCATCTATATATGTCATTTTGTGTGAGTCTAGAGATGAGAGGTAAGTGGATGTGAGGGTATGTGCGTATATTATCTGTGATTATTATCTGTGTGTATATTATATGTGTATATTATCTGTGTATATTATCTGTGTGTATTATCTGTGTATTATATCTGTGTATATTATCTGTGTATTATCTGTGTATTATATCTGTGTATTATCTGTGTGTATATTATCTGTGTGTATTATCTGTGTGTATTATCTGTGTATATTATCTGTGTGTATTATCTGTGTGTATTATCTGTGTATTATATCTGTGTATTATCTGTGTGTATATTATCTGTGTGTATTATATCTGTGTGTATTATATCTGTGTGTATTATATGTGTGTATATTATATGTGTATATTATCTGTGTATTATATCTGTGTGTATTATCTGTGTATTATATCTGTGTGTATTATCTGTGTGTATTATATGTGTGTATATTATCTGTGTATATTATCTGTGTATTATATCTGTGTGTATTATCTGTGTATTATATCTGTGTGTATTATATGTGTGTATTATATGTGTGTATTATCTGTGTGTATTATCTGTGTGTATTATCTGTGTGTATATTATCTGTGTGTATTATCTGTGTATATTATCTGTGTGTATTATCTGTGTGTATATTATCTGTGTGTATATTATCTGTGTGTATATTATCTGTGTGTATTATCTGTGTGTATTATCTGTGTGTATTATCTGTGTGTATTATCTGTGTGTATTATCTGTGTGTATATTATCTGTGTGTATATTATCTGTGTGTATTATCTGTGTGTATTATCTGTGTATATTATCTGTGTATATTATCTGTGTATATTATCTGTGTGTATTATCTGTGTATATTATGTGTGTGTATATTATCTGTGTGTATTATCTGTGTGTATTATCTGTGTATATTATCTGTGTGTATTATCTGTGTGTATTATCTGTGTGTATTATCTGTGTGTATATTATCTGTGTGTATATTATCTGTGTGTATTATCTGTGTGTATTATCTGTGTATATTATCTGTGTATATTATCTGTGTATATTATCTGTGTGTATTATCTGTGTATATTATGTGTGTGTATATTATCTGTGTGTATTATCTGTGTATTATATCTGTGTGTATTATCTGTGTATATTATCTGTGTGTATATTATCTGTGTATATTATCTGTGTGTATTATATCTGTGTGTATTATCTGTGTGTATTATCTGTGTGTATTATCTGTGTGTATATTATCTGTGTGTATTATATGTGTATATTATCTGTGTGTATTATCTGTGTGTATATTATCTGTGTATTATATCTGTGTGTATTATCTGTGTGTATATTATCTGTGTATTATATCTGTGTGTATTATCTGTGTGTATATTATCTGTGTATTATATCTGTGTGTATTATCTGTGTATTATATCTGTGTGTATTATCTGTGTGTATATTATCTGTGTGTATATTATCTGTGTGTATTATATGTGTATATTATCTGTGTGTATATTGTATGTGTATATTATCTGTGTATTATATCTGTGTGTATTATCTGTGTATTATATCTGTGTGTATTATCTGTGTGTATATTATCTGTGTGTATATTATCTGTGTATATTATATGTGTATATTATCTGTGTGTATATTATCTGTGTATATTATCTGTGTATATTATATGTGTATATTATCTGTGTGTATTATCTGTGTATATTATCTGTGTGTATATTATCTGTGTATATTATCTGTGTATATTATATGTGTATATTATCTGTGTGTATTATCTGTGTGTATATTATCTGTGTATTATATCTGTGTGTATTATCTGTGTATTATATCTGTGTGTATTATCTGTGTGTATATTATCTGTGTGTATATTATCTGTGTATATTATATGTGTATATTATCTGTGTGTATATTATCTGTGTATATTATCTGTGTATATTATATGTGTATATTATCTGTGTGTATTATCTGTGTGTATTATCTGTGTGTATATTATCTGTGTATATTATCTGTGTATATTATCTGTGTGTATATTATATGTGTATATTATCTGTGTGTATTATCTGTGTATATTATCTGTGTATATTATCTGTGTGTATATTATATGTGTATATTATCTGTGTATATTATCTGTGTGTATTATCTGTGTATATTATCTGTGTATATTATCTGTGTGTATATTATCTGTGTATATTATCTGTGTATATTATCTGTGTATATATTATCTGTGTGTATATTATCTGTGTATATTATCTGTGTATATTATCTGTGTGTATATTATATGTGTATATTATATGTGTATATTATCTGTGTATATTATCTGTGTATATTATCTGTGTGTATTATCTGTGTGTATTATCTGTGTGTATATTATCTGTGTATATTATCTGTGTATATTATCTGTGTGTATATTATATGTGTATATTATCTGTGTATTATATCTGTGTGTATTATCTGTGTATTATATCTGTGTGTATATTATCTGTGTATATTATATGTGTATATTATATGTGTATATTATCTGTGTGTATATTATCTGTGTATATTATCTGTGTATATTATATGTGTATATTATCTGTGTGTATATTATCTGTGTATATTATCTGTGTATATTATATGTGTATATTATCTGTGTGTATTATCTGTGTATATTATCTGTGTGTATATTATCTGTGTATATTATCTGTGTATATTATATGTGTATATTATCTGTGTGTATTATCTGTGTGTATATTATCTGTGTATTATATCTGTGTGTATTATCTGTGTATTATATCTGTGTGTATTATCTGTGTGTATATTATCTGTGTGTATATTATCTGTGTATATTATATGTGTATATTATCTGTGTGTATATTATCTGTGTATATTATCTGTGTATATTATATGTGTATATTATCTGTGTGTATTATCTGTGTGTATTATCTGTGTGTATATTATCTGTGTATATTATCTGTGTATATTATCTGTGTGTATATTATATGTGTATATTATCTGTGTGTATTATCTGTGTATATTATCTGTGTATATTATCTGTGTGTATATTATATGTGTATATTATCTGTGTATATTATCTGTGTGTATTATCTGTGTATATTATCTGTGTATATTATCTGTGTGTATATTATCTGTGTATATTATCTGTGTATATTATCTGTGTATATATTATCTGTGTGTATATTATCTGTGTATATTATCTGTGTATATTATCTGTGTGTATATTATATGTGTATATTATATGTGTATATTATCTGTGTATATTATCTGTGTATATTATCTGTGTGTATTATCTGTGTATATTATCTGTGTGTATATTATCTGTGTATATTATCTGTGTATATTATATGTGTATATTATCTGTGTGTATTATCTGTGTGTATTATCTGTGTGTATATTATCTGTGTATATTATCTGTGTGTGTATTATCTGTGTATATTATCTGTGTGTATATTATATGTGTTTATTATCTGTGTATATTATATGTGTGTATATTATCTGTGTGTATTATCTGTGTATATTATCTGTGTATATTATCTGTGTGTATATTATCTGTGTATATTATCTGTGTATATTATCTGTGTATATTATCTGTGTGTATTATCTGTGTGTATATTATCTGTGTATATTATCTGTGTGTATTATCTGTGTATATTATCTGTGTATATTATCTGTGTGTATTATATGTGTATATTATCTGTGTGTATTATATGTGTATATTATCTGTGTATATTATATGTGTGTATATTATCTGTGTGTATTATCTGTGTATATTATCTGTGTGTATTATCTGTGTGTGTATTATCTGTGTGTATATTATCTGTGTATATTATCTGTGTATATTATCTGTGTATATTATCTGTGTGTATTATATGTGTATATTATCTGTGTGTATTATATGTGTATATTATCTGTGTATATTATCTGTGTGTATTATATGTGTATATTATCTGTGTATATTATATGTGTGTATATTATCTGTGTATATTATCTGTGTGTATTATATGTGTATATTATCTGTGTGTATTATATGTGTATATTATCTGTGTGTATTATATGTGTATATTATCTGTGTGTATTATCTGTGTGTATATTATCTGTGTGTATTATCTGTGTGTATATTATCTGTGTGTATATTATATGTGTATATTATCTGTGTATATTATCTGTGTATATTATCTGTGTATATTATATGTGTATATTATCTGTGTATTATATCTGTGTATTATATCTGTGTATTATATCTGTGTATTATACCTGTGTATATTATATGTGTATTATCTGTGTATATTATATGTGTATAATATCTGTGTATATTATCTGTGTATTATATGTGTATTATATCTGTGTATATTATATGTGTATTATATCTGTGTGTATTATCTGTGTATATTATATGTGTATATTATATGTGTATTATATCTGTGTATATTATCTGTGTATTATATCTGTGTGTATTATATGTTTCCCTTACGTCCTAACCAGCAGCACATGTGGGTTTATCCGCCCCAGTGAAACTGGTAGGACAGACGGAATATTTAATGAAGTAAAGTAATCAAATAAATCCACGCCCCCACTACCTCACTATAAGAGGCCAAACCCCCCATACATCAGTGTGTTTTTTTCTGTCCTTGGGACTGCAGGACAGACGGGGGCAGCCATTTGGCTGCCGTAGTCTTAGATTACATGCTAACCTTGTGTTTTTCTTTCAGGGTTGCAGCTTATCTGATGGAAGCTGGTTCTGCCGTGGGGCGTGGTGGAGGCAGGCAAGCTCCTGTCCGAGGCACGGAGCTCCTGTATTCAGCTTCCTGTTTGGCTTCCTCTCTTCACCTGCAGTAGCTTGTGTGCCAGCGCCCTCTGGTGGTCTGTCGGTGAACAGCAATGATTAAAGTTTGTTCAAACCTGGTGTCTGACGTCACTTTGGGCGCCAAATTTGAATATATAAAGCCTCCAGTCCTTCCAGGCTGTGCTGTTTGCAGCCTTGGGTTGGTTACTGAGGCAAACTACTTTAGTTACCAGCTTTCCTGTGTCTGGTAGGTTGCTGCTTCTTTGTTTATCTAATGAATAGACCTTGTTCATTCATTATAACTTTTTCTCTGCAGATAATGTCCTCTGCCAGTGATGGGGATCGGTCTGGGCGCAAGACGTCATCCAAGCGCAAGCATTTGGCGTGTAGGGATTGTGACACCCCTCTAGCAGACTCCTATGAATTTAATAGGTGTCCCTCTTGCCGTCCTCGTCCTCTGCCTCCTGACACGGAGCCTACCATACAGGACGTAGTAGTCTGGGTAAAGGACTTCGTGGAGTCCTCAATGAACACCCTAAGGGATTCCGTGTCATCCAGAAGACCCAGTGTCTGATCTCCTCTGAGACCCACTCCTATGCAGGAGGAAGCCTCAGGGCCGTCTTTACCGCAGGGCAAAAGGGGCAGCTGCCCCGGGCCCAGTTGCTCCAGGGGGGCCCAAGCAGGATTTTACTTGGGCCCCCTATATTTTGTTGCCGCCCGCCGGCCATGTAACAGCACGGAGTCACGGTCCGGAGTGAGGAGGGGGCGGGGCCCGCGGCCGCTCTGCGCTCCACTCTGCTGCCTGGCCTGCCTGTCTCTTTAACAGAGCAGACCAGTGGCTGCTGGAGCGTGATGCAGCTGCCGCACAGGCAGAGAGAGGAAGGAGGCAGCCACAGCCAAAGCCAAAGCCAAGCACCTAACAGAACTTACAGGTATTTGGTAGCCCGGGGGGGGGGGGGGGGGCTCATATAGGACAGGGGGACAGTGTGTGCTTTCCTGCCTGCTACTACATCAACCCCCCCCCCCCCCCAGGGATTTTGGGGGCCATTAAGGGTTGGACTTGCTGCTGATGTTGAGTGTGCCAGTGTGTGTGTCTGTCCCTTTGTGTGTGTGTGTGTGTGTCCGTCCCTGTGTGTGTCCGTCCCTGTGTGTGTCCGTCCCTGTGTGTGTCCGTCCCTGTGTGTGTGTGTGTGTGTCCGTCCCTGTGTGTGTGTGTGTGTGTCCGTCCCTGTGTGTGTGTGTGTGTGTCCGTCCCTGTGTGTGTGTGTGTGTGTGTGTGTGTGTGTATGTCCGTCCCTGTGTGTGTGTGTGTGTGTCCGTCCCTGTGTGTGTGTCTCTCCCTGTGTGTATCACCATGCCCACAGTGTTCCTATGTCTTGACGCAGCTGCTTCAGAACGTTCTGTGCGGGGGAAGAGGAAGAAGATGGGAGAGGAGGCAGCGCCAGCATGGAGTCTGTGCGATAGACACAGGGAGGTACACTAAGGACGAAGGTAACACTTCCACATGATCTACACTAGTGTTATCTGTGGTTTTACATAGGACTGCAGGTAACACTACTACATTATTTAGCACTAGTGTTATCTGTGGTTTTACATAGGACTGCAGGTAACACTACCACAAGGTTAGCTCACACAGGGCGCCTGAACACCTAAGGCCGGCCCTGGCTGCGCACCCCAGCGCCAAGGGATGACGTCACTGATGTAATATGCCTCTTATATGTGGAGGGCGGTGATGTCACAGATGTAATCTATTACTTATAAGTGATATATTACATCAGTGACATCACCACTCTCCACACATAAGTAATATATTACATCAGTGACATCACTGCTGTCCACATATACCGGTAAGTAATATATTACATCAGTGACATCACCGCTCATCACATATATGTGGAGAGCGGTGATGTCACTGATGTAATATAACATTATATGTGGAGAGCGGTGATGTCACTGATGTAAAAGATCACTTATATGTGGAGAGCGGTGATGTCACTGATGTAATATAACATTATATGTGGAGAGTGTTCATGTCACTGATGCAATACAGCGCTCCAGATAAAGACCAAAATGGTCGCCAATGCGCCTTAAAATTTGCAGATGGCGACAAGACTTGTCATAGGCTACAGGCCTGAGGTCTATTTGGTAGTGAAATCCCAGCGCAGGCAGGCGTGATGATGTCATCACGCCCGCCTGTGCCAGGACGCGGTGAGGTGTGCGCGTCTGCGTTGCACCATCCCTCGCCGTACCAGCAGCTAGTGAGCGCCAGTGAAAGGAAACAGGTGAGTATAAGATTTTCGCTTTTTTTTAAGGTGTGGGAAGGCGGGATCCAGGGGGCCCAAGTAAATTCTTGCCCAGGGTCCAATCAATATTAAAGACGGCCCTGGGAAGCCTACCATACCGTGGACGAAGTCCATTCCTCTGAGTCTAGCGGGGAGGAAGAAGAGGCTGTAAGGTACTTCTTTCCTGTAGAGAAGACCCAGAGGTTACTTAGATCCATCCGGTCGATGGACCATGATGTTGATCCCGGGGAAGCTTCAGAGTCCACCTCTAGGGGGCCAAGGGCCTTCAAAGTGGACGAGACTATGTCTCGGTTAATGAAACTAGAATGGAAGCATCCTGAGAAGGCACCGGTCATCTCAAAGCGCTTCAAATCCATGTACCCGATTGTGACATCCCAATTAGACCAGTGGGGCACTGTGCCCAAAGTTGATTTGCCAATTGCAAAATTGTCAAAGAGGACTCTTGTCCCGGCTGATGACGGCTCCAACATACAGGACCCGATGGACAGGCGGGTAGAATGCACCTTGAGAAGGTCTTACTCCACTGCTGCTTCTGCTGCATCTGTGGCTATATCCTCTACGGAGGTAGCCGTCTTCCTCTAAAGACGCCTCCGACAGGTGCAGTCGGATATCGACTCTGGCATATCCCGTGATGACATCCTGGCGCAGTTAAGTCCATTCTACTTGCCGTGGAATTTCTGTGTGACTCCGGCCCACAGCAGTTAAAATTAGCCACTAAGGCTATGGCCCTCTCTTCAGCGGGTAGGAGGCCACTATGGCTAAAACCTTGGGTGGCAGATAATGCCTCCAAGTATAATTTATGCAGCCTCCCTTACGAGCCAGGAAGGCTTTTTGGGGCTGAACTGGACCGCATTATGGAGGGTCTTGCCGATAAAAAAGGTAAATGCCTCCCTCAAACCCGTAGGGGTAGGCAGGGTAGAGGGTCCAGACCCTTTCAGGGCCAATCCAGGCCTCAGCGAGGCCGTGGGTCCAGGAGGGGAGGATCATATCGTTCCGTTGGGAACAAAAACAATAAAGCCGACCAGTGACAGCCCTCCCCTTCCGTCAGATCCAGTCATAAATTTGACTCCTATTCTTTCAGACCTCCCAGTCGGAGGCCGGTTAACTTTTTTTCTAAATACCTGGACAGAGTTTGTTCCAGATCCCTGAGTCCTGAATATAATAAGGACAGGGTACAGGATAGAATTTTTATCTGTTCCCCCAGAAAAATTTGTTTTGACAAGATTACTTCCCCGCGAGAAGCAAGCGGTGTTGGACGAGTCTATACTGGAATACAGGCGGAAAGGGGCCTTGGAGGAGGTTCCTCCAGAAGAGATTGGATCCGGCGTTTATTCGCCAGTTTTCCTTGTTCCCAAAGCCACAGGAGGTTGGCGCATGATCATAGATCTCCGCTACCTCAACCGATTCATAAAGAAAAGGCGGTTCCGGATGGAAACCAGCAAATCGGTAATCAGCATCCTGAGCCCAGGGGACCTGATGATTACACTGGATCTAAGGGATGCCTATCTTCACATCCCTGTGTGCCAGTCCCACAGGAAGTATCTACGAGTGGCAGTAAGTCTCAGGGGGACGGTGAAACATTTTCAGTTTGCCGCGCTTCCCTTCGGCATCACAACCGCGCCCTACATCTTCACCAAAGTGGTAATAGCTGTAGTAGCTCCCCTCAGATTGAGAGGCCTGGAGATCATTCCATATCTGGACGATTGGCTTCTAAAAGCCCACTCGGTAGAGACGCTTCATCTTCATCTGCTGCAGGCTCAGTCCTTCCTCAAGCGCTTGGGCTGGATTATCAATTGGCAGAAGTCAGAGATTTCTCCCTCCACTACCAGGAGGTTTCTAGGGTTCATAATAGATTCTGCCAACATGACGCTCTACCTTTCTCCGGAAAGGAAGTTACGCATTTCCAAGACTGCAGATCAACTCATGGTTCCCCGCCGGCTAACTATCAGAGTATTGATGAGGATGTTAGGCCTAATGTCAGCAGCCGTGGATGCGGTTCCTTGGGCCTTGTGGCATATTCGCCCTCTTCAAGCGGAAGTTCTGAGTCTATGGGATCGAACTCCCAGAGGGCTAGAGACAAAGTGCTCCCTGTCATCTCAAGCTCGCCGCTCACTGAAGTGGTGGAAACAGGTCAAAGATGGGAGGTCCTTGATCCAACCTTGTTGGATCCTGTTGACGACAGATGCATCCCTTCTAGGCTGGGGTGCCCATCTAGAGGAACTTCAAGTTCAAGGATCCTGGAGCCCTCAAGAGCGTTTGATGTCATCCAATCTGAGAGAACTCAGAGCAATCTGGATGGCTCTCTTTCATTTTTTCCCCCTTATCAGAAACAAGGCTGTAAGGGTTCGCTCGGACAATTCTACTGCGGTATCCTACATCAACAAACAGGGAGGCACCAGGTCTCAGAGTCTACTCTCAGAAGTAGGTCTAATTCTGTCTTGGGCAGAGCAGAATCTTTCCACCTTTCAGCAGTGCACATTCGGGAGTCCCTGAATGTGGTTGTGGACCAACTCAGCAGAGGAGTCTCAGCTCTGGGAGAAATGTCTCTGAATCAGGAGATCTTTCATCAGATCACTCTCCGGTGGGGTCGCCCAGACATAGATCTCATGGCGACAAGATTCAATGCCAAAGTGGAAACGTTCTGTTCCCTGTATCGGGAGGACAATCCCTTGGCAGTAGATGCTCTGTCAATTCCATGGGAGTTCAGGCTGGCCTACATCTTTCCTCCCATCGCCATGATACCCAGGGTATTGATGAAGATTCGGCAGGACCAAGCCTCAGTAATAGCCGTGATTCCATTCTGGCCCAGGAGGTCTTGGTTTACCCTGCTCATGCAGATGAGCCGAGGGCAATATTGGAAGCTTCCCCCAATGCAGAACCTGGTGTCCCGGGGCACTCAGCTCTGCCTGGATCCATCCAGACTCAATCTGACAGCCTGGAGTCCCTTCTAGAGCCTGAAGGGCTATCAGCAGCGGTCTTAAGAACGATGTCTCATTCCAGAGCTCCTGCGACTGTCAAGGCCTACGCCAGGGTAAAGCGCATTTTTCTTCTATGGTGTGCATCTCATCAAGTACCATCTCAGGATCCTCCAGTATCTGCTATTCTCCAGTTCATGCAGGATGGACTAGATAAGGGCCTCAGCCCTTCTACACTCAAGGTACAGATCTCTGCTCTGTCAGCCGCCTTTGGCAGATCTTTACATCAAGACCCTCTGATTAAGAGGTTCCTTAAAGGAGCCGTACGTCTTAAGCCTAGCATTTCAAGACCTATACCGCACTGGGATCTCTCAGTGGTGCTTAAAGGGTTGAGTGGTCCCCCCCTTTGAACCCTTGGAAGAAGTGGACTTTAAGTTTTTATCCTGGAAGGTAACCTCTTTGTTGGCCGTAACTTCGGCCAAACGCATTTCAGAGCTTCAGGCTTTTTCGGCGTATGAGCCATACACTACTTATTTTTTACCCACCTTTTTGCCTAAGGTGCCCTCTGTGCACAACATTAATCAAGTTGTGTCTTTGCCTGTGTTATGTTCCTCTTCTTCCTCTGCAGAAGAAAGTTCCCTCTATACTCTGGATGTGGCCAGATGTTTGAGAATCTACATTGAGAGATCCCAGGAGTTCAGAAGGTCAGAGAATCTTCTTATCCTGTTCTTTGGCAGGAATAAAGGGAAGAAGGCCTCTAAGCCTATTCTAAGTAGATGGATCAGAGAGGCCATCAGAGAATCTTTCGCTTCCCAGAATAGACCTCCTCCTGCCTTTGTCACTGCTCACTCCACCCGAGCAGTCTCTACTAGTTGGGCCGAAAGGTCTCTTATTCCACTGGAACAGATTTGTTCCGCGGCCTCCTGGAGCTCACATTCTACCTTTGTGAGCCATTATAGACTCAACCTCAGGGGTTCGGTAGACACTGCCTTTGGGCGGTCTGTTTTGAGTTCCATTCAGCATTGAAGTCCCTACCCTTTAGGCTAACTTCTTGCTAAGTCCCCACATGTGCTGCTGGTTAGGACGTAAGGGAAGCGTTAATTTCTTAACGATAATTTGTTTTCCCTTAGTCCTAACAGCAGCACACAAATATCCCTCCCTTTGTTTTTGTTTTTTGAGAGTTTCTTGTTATGACACACTGATGTATGGGGGGTTTGGCCTCTTATAGTGAGGTAATGGGGGCGTGGATTTATTTGATTACTTTACTTAATTAAATATTCCGTCTGTCCTACCAGTTTCACTGGGGCGGATAAACCCCCACATGTGCTGCTGTTAGGACTAAGGGAAAACAAATTATCGTTAAGAAATTAACGCGTATATTATCTGTGTGTATTATATGTGTGTGTATATTATCTGTGTATATATGACTGTGAGTTCACTCTTTGATGACAGTACGTTATATACCACAGTAATGGACATGGCTGACACCCTCAGGGGGAAGAAAATCATTATGGATGGCAAAAAAAATATGGAAACTCCTCATATCAGAGATTTAATGTGCACTACACCTGACCGATTACAAATTCGGAGGATAACCCCCAACATACAAGTGGTAGTGATGCAAAAGGGAAATTCATAAGGAAATAAGTTCAGCTCCACATCTGGTGTTCCCTGGCGTCTGCCCGGGTTCTTCTTGGGGTCACAGGGCCCTTCGCCCGCTTTACACCATCCTGATCTTCATCTCAGAGACTTTGTAGGAGTAGTTGTACCCTTTGCCATGCTTCCAGTTGATGCCAAAGGCTGTGTTATTGTGGGGCCCCAGGTAGTACTGTCCGTTCAGGTTGGCGTTATGGCAGTCTACGTACCACCACCCTGCCTTACATATCTGGGCGCAGTTGCCGCCATGTTTGTCGTTGTCTTGGTCTTTGGTGGTGAACAATCCATTCTTATGAAAACTGAAGGAGTCGCCTGAAATAAAGAGGGAATTATTGCAAATGGCGTCTGAGAAGTCTCCGACATCTACCATCCTGACAACCGGTACCAGTATGATAGTGACACCTTGCTAACACCCAATATGGCCGCCATTACAGCCTCCGCAGATGCTGTCACCCAACATGGCCAGGTGCCTGACAGACCAATCCGTTTACTGAGTGGTGTATACACTAAATCCGTATCTAACTAGATTAGAGAATCGGGACTAGAGAAAAGCTGGGAGCCTTGTAGAAGCTTGGATGGCGGCCATATTGGTTGTCACCCAGTTTTCCCAGGACCAAATATAACAAAGATACGACTGAACAGACCATTTTTAACAGCTTAAGGGCTTATGCACACAACCGTAGCCATTTTGGCGGTCCGGAAAATATGGATACCGGCCGCGTGCGTTCCACATTCTGCTGATCGGAAAGTCCTGCCCTGTGATAGAAATGCCTATTCTTGTCCACAAAACAGACAAAAATAGGGCATGTTCTATCTTTTCTGCGGGGCCACGGAACAGACATAAGTAAGGATGAGAACAACACATGGGCATCTTTTGTGGACCCATTAAAAGGAATGGATCCGTATCCGACCCACAAAATTGTGAAACGGATGCGGAGAGAAAAACACGGTTTTGTGAATGGGCCCTAAATCTGAGTCGGACGAGCACTCACCCATATTCCCACCAGTATATGTTCCCAGTATCAGCTTATACTTCTCGGATTCTCCAAGGATTTTGAAGGATGAATATTCGGCCGAATATTTTGCTATTTCAAAATCTTGCAGATCGATTCGCAGCTCCCAAGTACCTGGGGAGAGAATGAGAGTTGTGTTCCAGATTTTTCTGATCTTTAGAGTAGTCTCAGAGCAGTGCAGAGTATTTTAGCAGTCATGTGCTGCTGTGTGATGTGCAGTGCAGAGTATTTCAGCAGAGTCATGTGCTGCTGTGGGATGAGCAGTCTCAGAGCAGTGCAGAGTATTTCAGCAGAGTCATGTGCTGCTGTAGGATGGGCAGTCTCAGAGCAGTGCAGAGTATTTTAGCAGAGTCATGTGCTGCTGTGGGATGGGCAGTCTCAGAGCAGTGCAGAATATTTCAGCAGAGTCATGTGCTGCTGTGGGATGGGCAGTATCAGAGTAATGGGAGTATTTCAGCAGAGTCATGTACTGCTCTGGGATGGGCAGTCTTAGGGCAGTGCAGAGTATTTCAGCAGAGTCACGTGCTGCTGTGGGATGAGCAGTCTTACAGAAGTACTGAGTATTTCAGGAAGGTCATGTGCTGCTATGGGATGAGCAGTCTCTAAGCAGTGCAGAGTATTTCAGGAGAGTCGTATGCTGCAGTCATGAGCTTTTGGAATAAAGCAGCCATGTTTTTCTAATTCTGGACAACCCCTTTAAGTTAGAAAATATCACACAGAAATCCAGCAGGGTCAGACGTTCGCTGAGTGTTGGATGGCGGCACCTTGTATGTTGCAACCACCCTAAGAGTAAGCGCAATGTAGCAGCTCGACTTGCGATTTTATGTTGTGTGACTACGTCGCCATATTGCCCTGTCCTACACAGTACTGACAGACAGAGAAGAAGGGTCTCTCTATACAGGTGGGTGTAAGACGTCACCTGCAGATGTTAACATGTGAAGATTGTCGTTTCCCAGCCAAAACTCTGTCAGCCGGCTGCCGAATCCATTCTTGTAGGATTTCCAGTCTTGGTCGAAATTCACCGAACCATCCCAACGTCTCTGGAAAACCTACAGATGGGAGTAGTAGTCTGTGCTTTAACAATATACGGAAATGCATCATTTCAAGCAAGAACATTTCCTTACCACCTGCATTGTCCTGACCTAGCCCTGCTCCAAAAGCTGATGATTTGTACCAGTGTATCAGTACATAATAAATCTATTTCATCATATTATGGAAGCATTCTCCCTTACAAACTGCCTAATATGGCTTCACAGTCACCCGTACTGATATCAGGGGTGTAACTAGTAGGTTAGTGGGTGTCCCAGGGGTCAAACAGGCCACACTTGGCCAACTTTATTCGTTACAGCGCCAGTGCAGTGAACAGAATGTTTGCCCCCGGTTAAAGAAAATCCTAGCTACATTTCTGCTGACACATTGTAACAAACACCACAAGATTAGCAGCGGTTTTCAAGGATTTTTTCATTCACAGACCGCAAGCAGAGGACTGAAACACATGGGGAGGGGGATTGATTAAAACCGTTGCCCATGACAACCAATCACAGCGCAACTTTTATGTCATATTCTGCTCTTGAAAAAAGAAAGCTGTGCTGTGATTGGTTGATATGGGCTTAACAACAGAGACCAGGGTCCTCTAAGTGTACGTTGTGGTTGCTATGGGCAACAAAAAAAACTTTCATAAATTCTCATAGACCTCCTCTATCAAAACTAACAGTAATACTGCCTTTGTTGCCCATGGCAACCAATCAGAGTGCAGCTTTCATTTCTTAAAACTGCTGTGGAAAAATGAAAGCTGGGCTCTGATTGGTTGTTATGGGTAACCAAGAAGGTTTCACTGTTAGCTTGGTGAATGAGGCCTATGAATTAAATTTAGGAAAGCGGCTTTTGTTGTCCATGGCAACCAAGACTGTTTTACTAGTAGTTTTTTGTGAATGAGGCCATGTATGAAAGCATGAAGAAAACTGAAAAAAAAAATTCTGTTATACACTGCCAAAGCCACTTACAATCCAGCCCCCGCCATCTGTGTGCATATCACACAGCACCCTGAGGGGGGCGCTGCCATCTGGGTATATTGTGTACCAGTCACTGAGCACTTCCCCTTGATCTCGTAGCTCCTTGCAGTTGCGGGCAGCTGAAAAATATACAATTGTGATCTACAACTTGTGGCTCTCCGGCTGTTGCAGAACTACAACTCCCATCATGCCTTGATGGCTGTAGGCTGTCAGGGCATGATGGGAGTTGTAGTTTTGACACGGCTGGGGGGACATTGCTATCAAGTAAAGTTTGTCACCGATTCACCCAGGCTTCACAGAAATGCACAGCCCCTGCTTTCACCTCCCCTCCCCCTCCTATCCATATCTCATCCTTTTAAGTTTTATACCGAATTCTATTCATTTCCATAGCGCAGTGCCTTAAGATGGTCGTTTTTCTCCACTCACCATAAAATACTTTTTCCGTCGCCGCTTCTCCCTTTTCACCTATATTTAACAAAAGTGAAAATAATCATCCTAGTCTACGGTAAAGAAGATTTTACATGGGCAGCCAACAGAGCCTGTGCTGGTTAGGGCCCCCTGCACACGAATGTGTGCTTCCCGTTGCCGTATTGCGGACCGCATTTGTGGATCCGCAATACACGGGTGCCGTTCTGTGGGCAATCCGCATCACGGATGCCGACCCATTCACTTGAATGGGTCCGCAAATCCAGAGATGCGGAACAGAAGCACGGAACGGAACCCTACGGAAGCACTACGTAGTGCTTCCGTGGTATTTCGTCCCGTACTTCCGTTCCACAAAAAGATAGAACATGTCCTATCTTTTTGCGATCCGCTGCGGCTGCCCCACGGACTGTATTCATGCATTGCGGCCCGCATTTTGCAGCACGACCACGGGGTGCGCACGTTCGTGTGCAGGGGGCCTAAATCTGATCTGAAAACTGTGGCGATATTAGGCTATGTTCACACGTAGCGGTTGCAGAGCAGTTAAAATGAGATTGCAGTTTTTACAATTGAAACAGGTTACATAAATTTGTGTTAGGGCTCGTTCACACGAACGTATTTTGCGTCCCGTATACGGGCCGTTTTCTGCGTTCCGCATACGCTCCGTATACGGAACCATTCATTTCAATAGGTCCGCAAAAGATGCGGACAGCACTCTGTGTGCTGTCCACATCCGTTGCTCCGTTCCGTGGCCCCGCAAAAATTTAGAGTCCTGTCCTATTCTTGTCCGTTTTGCGGACAAGAATAGACATTTCTATAATAGGCCTATAGGGCGCCATCCGTATAGGGCGCCATCCGTGTTTTGCGGACCGCAAAAAACGGCACGGTCGTGTAAACGAGCCCTTAATCTGTAAAATCAGCGACCGCGCGAAAACCGCATTATGATTTGTCCAACACGGGTTTAAAAAAATCTCACAATTTCTGCAAGAGGATCTGCACATGACTGAACGTTAAATCCGCAGCATGTAATTTTTTTTTAATTTTTTTTTTTACTGCAGATTTAAAAGTTTTCAATTCCGAAGATGAAATCAGCGGCAAACTCGGAGCATATGACGTCAGCCACAAAATCCGCACCATTTGTCATAGATTTTGCTGCCGCGCAATACTGCCAGATATGCTGTGGGTTCTCCGTTTCTGAAGCGGACCCGCGCCGCGCTAATGACATGCCTTAGCACCACATGGCCACAGCAGACAATCTCTGGCCACAGCAGACATGCTTTGAATGTGTTAGCCTCACTGCTGAGGCCAATACTGGCTGCAGAGGTCAGGTGATAAGACATGTCATCACTCCAGACTGGTGGGGGCCACCAGACCGGTGTAAGGGGAATAAATATATTTTTAAAACGTTTCAGTGCGGCCGACCGAATGTGACCATACCACAACCTCCCGTGGCAGGCAAAGGCCGTACATTTTTTGGGTTAAATTGTGCAACCATTGGTCACCAGGGGTGGACGGGGTTTTGGACGCATTTGGCAGCAGACCATGTAAGGCCTCTTGCACACGACTGTATGGCTTATTTAGTGTTTTGCAGTCCGTTTTAAACGGATCTGTTTTTCCGTTTTTTGTTTCAGTAGTGTTTCCGTTTCCATTCCGTTTGGTTTCCGTTTTTTGCGGATCGCAAACAGAAACGGAAGCATTTCATATACAGTATACATTAATTACATAGAAAAATTGGGCTGGGCATGAAATTTTCAATAGATGGTTCCGCAAAAAAACGGAACGGATACGGAAGACATACGGATGCATTCCATATCCGTTCAGTTTTTTTGACAGCCCCACTGACTTGAATGGAGCCACAGAACATGATTTGTGGGCAATAATAGGATATGTTCTATCTTTGAACGGAACGGAAAAACGGAAATACAGAAACGGAATGCATACGGAGTACATTCCATTTTTTTTGCGGACCCATAGAAATGAATTGTTCCGTATACGGAATGCAAAAAAAGGAACGGAAACGGAAAAGGTCTAACTTCTAGTTTCTACAGTTTTTGATTTTCCTACCCTTTGGACCAGTTGGTCCCATCTTCCCGATGGCTCCTGAAGGACCGCATTCTCCTAAAAAAATAAAAAATAAGCCTGTGTAAGATTTAAAGGGACAGTTTAAAAAAATAAAAAATTCCACTTTAAATGGTAATCAATAAGACATAGTCACAGTCCGTGAAGTACAATATTTCAGGTCAATCTGACACTTACCTTTTTCTCCAGGGTCTCCCTTCGGTCCAGGAGATCCAGGCATTCCTGGACACCCTCTGAGGATGGACAACTTGTCAGAGTCTCCAAGTCCAACTATCTTCACTTCTGATAGGAAGAAACGACATGGGGCTGTAATGGTCATTCCTGAACACTGATGACCTAGGTGTGGGTGCGGGGGTCGCAGATCCACCTGGGACCTACCCAGTCTGCGGCTGATGGACCTACCTGGACATGACTCTTCAGCATTGCTGAGAACCATCACAGAGACCCAGAGCAAGGTGAACCAGCAAGTCTTCATGATAAGTGACGGGTATACTCGCCTTTCCTTGTGCCGACCTCGGCTACAGTATATATTTGTCGTACATGTGGCACAGCTGCTGCTTAAATAACAGTCCCCCGCCCGGTATGAATTGTTCTCCCTGAAGTTCCAGATAATGTGAAACAATGGACTCAGGAAGTTCATTATGGAGACATCTTGATTACACTAGGATATTTACTTATAGCTTATATAGTCTTAAGGGTCCATTCACACGTCCGTAAGCGTTTTGCGAATCTGCAAAACACGGACACTGGCAATGTGCATTCCGCAATTTTCGGACCGCGCTATAATAGAAAATGCCTATTGCGGACAAGAATAGGACATGTTCTATTTTTTGGCGGAAACGGAAGCACGGATGCGCAAATGCGGATGCGGACGGCACATTCCGGCCCCATTGAAATTGAATGGGTCTGCACCCATTCCGCGAAATTGCAGAACGGATGCGGACCCATTTTGTGGACGTGTAAATGGACCCTTAAAGGAACCCTTAAATCTGCTGACAGATGCCATTTAATACCTGGTGGGGGGGGGGGGGGGGGGTAGTCAAGACGCATGGATTCTGTGCCATGCTTCGCCACTCTAGTCTTCAGTGTACTCTACTAAGTGTTTATATATGCAGTGGCCAGGTTTGGGGTACCCTCAAAGCTATGCTGGGTCCCCCGGACACCATCGAGGTGTCACCACTTTGGAAGGGATGGTAAGGCGTGGTGCACCCCAATGGGAAATAAATCCAGAGAATCAGGGTCTGCAGTAACCAGGGGGCTTCTTTACTGGAGGAACTCAAGTGCAAAACAATACAGGAAGTGCACTGGGCTGGCTTCTCCAGTCTCCTCCCGGGCAGAAGAAGGGTTGGATGCCTAGGAAAGGCTTGAGCTAGCTGTCCCTCTCTCTCTCAGAAGGCTGGTACCCTGGACAAAGGCTAGAGGCCTACGGTCTGTGGCTCAATAGTCCAGCTGGCTCCTTGGTGCTCTTATAAACACTGATCCCTAACTGTAAGACACTAAGGGCTCTGACCGCTCTCCTTATATACAGTTTCTAACTGAACTAGAACCTTCTAGTGGGAAGGGTGGAGTGGAGAAATTCAGCCAAAACAAATACAATGTTACAACTCCCGTCTGTCATAGACTTGCATTAGAGAAATGGCAAGGACACAACAGTTTTTCCAGACAAAAACAGGTTTTTAGACATGATAACATAGCTAAAACCAGACATTCAAAAGGTCAGTCTGTCTGGTTTTGGTGGTAATCAAGGTCATTTCCCTCTATAACATGCTCTTCTTTAACCCTCATGGTAATTGTGGAAAATTACCAGCTTCTCATTATTACCTAGAAAGTCCCAAACATCTCTCAGTATCCATTAACCCTTTCCACAGTACCAAGCAAATATCCTGTTCTTTTGCATTGTATGTGTCACAACAAACATAAAATGCAGTTAACACAGTATTAAACAGTGCACATTAACCCTTTAATGTTAAATAAAGTGAGGAGTTGATGACTCAGCATTGGGGAAATACGGGGAAATGTCCACAAATATCTAGACTTCAATGTACCCCTGCTCCAGGGCACTACATATAACAATTCTCCCCAAACATCGAAATATAAAAGTTCTGCTAATGCACTATTGGTCCAAAAGAATGCCACTTATCTGATGGCCCAGAACTGCTGCCATGTAGCAGCCATTACACTGGCGGTAGAAGGGATGTCAGTTCTGGCAGCGCAATGCATGGGCTCGAAATCTACATCCCAATCCTTACCTAACACATGTGGATGTGAAATCCACCAGGTACTTCTATTAAAGGGGTTACTCACAGCATATATCTGTCAGGATGGTGGTCCCTCTGAATGATGGTCTTTCTCTGTATGATTAGGTAATTGAATCAGATCTGTGATCCTGTGCTGTATCCGGTGGTAACACATCTGAATGGACGGTGGTATTTGTGTAATCTTCAGCCCATTCAGGACCCACAAAGCAGATGTTCTTAAAGAGATTTTGGTTTATTTCTTCGATGTCGTTTTTGTAGACTTCACTATAAGGCACAGGGATTGCTTGGTTGAGAAAGTCACTTAGATCATCAGCCGGCAATGTTACTGGGGACTCGGTTCTTCCAGCCTCCAGGTCCGCCCAGTTGATAGAGCCAAAAAATGGCTGCTGACGGATGTTCTCGTTTTCACCAAGACGGAGGGAGTCCTGCTTGCACAAAAGTTTCTTCAATAGGTTTGTGCTGACTTGGTCAAGACCTGTAAAGGCCGGTTCTTTGTCTATTACTGCTCTGCTAATATCTGCTTTGGTTTTCCCTGAAAAGGGATACCTTCCGGTCAGCATCCGATATAACGTGACGCCAAAAGCGAACCAGTCCACGCCATAGCTGTACTGTCTGCCCTGCAGCATTTCTGGGGCCATGAACCTTGCAGTGCCACATCTTTTGCTGGCTGTGACCCCACCAAGCATCTTGTAAAGGGAAATGCCAAAATCGGTAATCTTCGCGTGACCATCATGGCTGAGGAGGATGTTTCCCGGTTTGATGTCACGGTGGACAATCCCCTTGGAGTGTAGAAATTGAATGCCACAAACTATTTCTGCAGCCAAGAACTTGACGGTGAGAATGTCCACCTTTGGCGTCTTCTTAAGATAGCCATCAAGGCTTCCACCTCTGGCCAGCTCCATCACATAGAATACGTAGCTGGTTGTGTGGAAGACGCCATACCCGTGGACTAGGAAGGGAGACTCGTTGGACAGCTTTAGGATGTATCTCTCGGTAAGGTGGGACTTTAATGACTTGGATTTTGGCTGGATCTTAATTGCCACCTGCTCTCTACGGACGACATCCGTCGCCAAGAGGACTTTGCCGAACCCACCCTCTCCGAGTATGTGATGGTAGCAAAACTTATCCGCACTTAAAGAGGCGCAAACTCTCTGGAGGCCGGTGCAGGACTGGCTGAGGGCTAGGACAGGTTCCTCACTTTTGATTTTTTTCTTACCCTGTCTGGGTTCTCCGGCTTTGCTACCGTCAAGTTGCTCGCTTGATCTTTTCCTCTTCGGCGGTGATGGACTGGACGGCGTTTTTCCATCTGGTGGTTTTTTTTCGGTCCCGATCCTGGGTCTCTTATGTGGAACTCGTTCTGAAACTTTCTCCTCCTCATTTTCGGCCGCGGCCTCCTCTTTCTTCATCCCTCTACGTCTTTTCCTGGAGCTCATTGTCAACGAGTCCAAAAGACGTTAAAAAATAAAGTAAATTTACATCCAAACTTGCAAATAACACAGAAGTGTCGCGCCAGTTTGAAGTGTCTGGAAAGTCTGAGCTTCAGGAGTCTCGGAACTGTAAAAAGGAACTTTATGATGTCATTGGTGATTGTGATGTCATAGTCTCCAGGAGGTTGCCAAGTACTGGTTTGTGATGTCATCAGATTTGCATATTCAGTGGATGAAGGAGGGCACTTGATTGTGATGTCATGGGATTTGCATATTCAGTGGACAGAGGTCAGCCGTGGATTGTGAGGTCATGAACTCCATCTTGAAGGGAAGGGGAATGTACAAAGTCTGTGCGGATGAGGCAAACCAAGGCCCATCACTAACATATCTGATCTTATTACACTGGTTTCCAATGGGGGCCACATATAGTAACCACATGCCGGCTCACAAGACCCCGACCCCCTGAACTGAACAAAGATCACCAGTAGGTTCTATGACCATCTAGGTTCAGTTCAGTAGAGCGGTGCCACCATAATGCCGATGTCTGAATCCAGTCTAACGTTACCCCTGCAGTCATATCACTACAGAGATCAGGCATTGTATGTAATCACGTATATGGGGAAGTTACATGACACTGTACCAGGCGGCCAGGATGTGGTTACCATGAGGTCTGCGGAAGATGTGAAGGTTTATGCAGAAATCCATGGCCGAAATATAAAAACCAGCAATTTCTACTAAATGTGTACGGTCATAAAGCTGGCTTTTGGGACTTGCTCTTACTTGCCACCTTCACGGACATTGCCAGGATATCTGCCGGTCTAGGATTCCCTGAGCACATCACATGGCGGCGCTGAACGGTTGCTTTGGGCAACTGCTCCACTTTACCTTATGTTCCTATACATACAAATGATTTGTGTGCCATGCATTTTCTTCCATGTAAAGGGTGGTCTGTAAGAGGTGCCAACCCGAGGGGTCTCATCCTGCAAAACTGATGGCTGATTATAGGGGTTCACTGGCTCCACGGTACGCAGACGTGGAAATGATCCAATCATGGACCTTATGGACATACCACAGGTATAGAACTCAAGGTGATTGCTTAGAACCCATGCACTTGGCAGACTTCACCTGTCTTAAAGAGAAAGTGCACTTTTAATAGGGCGATAGTCCTCAATCACAAGACCAAAGGGGCCAAGGCTGGGAATGTGGTCTGCGTCTATAATATATGGTTAGGGGCTTGCAGCAAAGCTCTCAGTACAGCACGCAGACCCCTACTAGAGAAAGGGAGGGTCCCCCCACCAATACATACCAGAAGACAACACCTATACCCATTAAAAGGGGTTGTCCAGATTTAGAAAAAATACATTGCTGCTTTCTTCCAGAAACATCAACGTACCTGTCCACAGGTTGTGCCTGGTGCTGCAGCTCAGTCCTATTCACGTCAATGGAGCTGAGCTGCAATACCAAACCCAACCTAGGTCCAGGGGTGGCGGTGTTTCGACAAGAAAGTAGCTTCCCCCCCCAAATTCTGGACTACCTCTCTGATCTATCTCCTCTGCATGTGTCACCTTGTTTAATACATGTGAAGGTATTCAGGAACACAACTTTCTGTGGTGCCTCGCACCTCTTCTTCCTGGACCATAGGGGTTGTCTGGGCTACACCAGGATAGGTCCCCAGTATCAGACCGATGGGGTCCGCCACCTTATCATCTGTTTCGGGCAGCCGTGGCGCTGGAAACTTTACGGTGTACGCAGATCCATACATGGTGTAGTGGCCGTGCTGGGGAACTGCAGCTCCCAAGTGAATGGGAGCCGCGGTGCAGTATGCTACCCGAGGATAGCGCATCAATATCTGTAGCCCAGACAAACCCCTTAACCCTTCTTTCGTTTGCCTGCCCGCCATAATCAGTAAATCCCAGAGGCGAGGTACTAAACATTACTACACAGCTTT
Source organism: Bufo bufo (assembly GCF_905171765.1). Classification (NCBI taxonomy): domain Eukaryota; kingdom Metazoa; phylum Chordata; class Amphibia; order Anura; family Bufonidae; genus Bufo; species Bufo bufo. The sequence continues at coordinate 13,134,968 of NC_053396.1, read as the reverse complement.
ATTGTGAAATTCTGCTTGCTGAGAAAGGGTGGATTCAGTAAATCTTTATGAAAACATATCAACATTAAAAGAGGAATAAAATTAGACATCTTTAAAACGCACAAAAACAAAAAAAAAATAATAAGCGATGGCTAGGCCCAAACATCGGGGAGAGGCGATATGGCACAGAGACGCTGCGGGCTCCGCACTTCTGCAAAACCACTTCCTTTTTCTGTTTCTTAACCCAATCCTGACATCGGAAGCACAGGGGCTCGGCCAGCTGAACGGTGCCCTCTGTAAGGCAGTGAGGAGCTTCCCAGAGCTCTTGAGGTGTTGTGGAACTACAGATCCCAGCAGGGCTTGCAGTAGCACAAAAGCTGAAGAGTAAGTTGCCCGTCTCTGCTTTCGATGAGTCGGCCCAGCTCGCTCACGTACAAACATCTGAAACATATATATATTTGTATATATATAGAAAGGGAAGATCAGTTTTTTTTTGTGAAGCAGAATAAAAATCCCCCAAAATTCTGCTACCGCGGACCCCGAAAACCAGCGGAGGGGGTCAAGGAAAAACATGGCACTGGCACGTCGCCCCAGAACTTGCAAAAGATGTCCCCAACTCCTTAAAAAAAAAAAAAAGTCCTAAAAAGTATGGCACCTGAGCTCGACAACGTGGTCCCCGTAGGTGGAACCTGCAGAGCATGGCACCGACCACGTCTCATGGTGCGGGAAGGGGCGGCAGATGTTGGCGTCGCCTCCCCTCGCTGACCTCTTGGAAGGTCCTTTGCAGTAAGGCAAGTGTGGTTGACATAGAAGGAGTGGTACACCGCTTCATCACTGGCCCCCTCGTCAGCCCAAGGTACAGACCAGGGCTGGATGGGCAGAGAGCGGAGAGCGGAGAGCGGGCGTGAGGAAGGGGGCGATGGGGGGAGGTGGTCTTTCTTTTGCAGTTTGGCCGCACTTTACAGGAGATTGCACGTGGTCTTCTTGCGACCTCTCTTGGCTTGTAAGGCAGCTCTTGTCGCCATCTCAAACACTTCCCGCACACCGTCCTTTGTTTTAGCAGAGCATTCCAGGTAGCCAAAGGCACTGATCCTATTTGCCATATCCCTGCCTTCTTCTGGCTTCACCGGCTCCTGTACAGAGAAACAAGGTCAGCAACGTGCATAGTTCTAGAGGATCCCCCCTTCTCCCATGTCCCAGCACCGACCATTCCCCGGCAGCCCCCCCTGAGGCTAGCATCGGAGCATCTGATGCGCTCCCTTGCCCTGCGCTAGATCGCGCAGGGCAAGGGCTCTTGTTTACAATCACACACTGCCAGGTGGAAGCTTCCGCCCGGCAGTGTGTTCGGTGACATCACCGGCTGTGATGGGCGTGATTTAGCGCTGCCCTAGCCGTTTTACTGGCTAGGGCAGCGCGCTAAAGCCCGCCTATCAGTGCCGGTGACATCACCGGGCTTCCTGGCAGCCCCGGTACGTCACTGGATCTCCAAAAAAATGCCTTTGCCCTGTGTGATTTAGTGCAGGGCAAAGGAGAGCATCAGAGAATGAACTGCTCCGATGCTCAAGTCAGGGGGCTGCCTGGGTGAAAATGGCTCAGCTCTGAACCCAGACAACCCCTTTAAAGAGAACTTGTCACTCTGCCTGAACCATGGGCAGCATGAAATCCCGACAGCCTCCCTTGTTACAAGCAGCCATGTTGTACTGCGGCGTTTTTCAGGGAAAAGAGCTGGGAACAGGGAGACGAGTCAGGGGGGTGGCTCCCCACCCAGTATGATTGACAGGTCTCACTCTGACCTACGAAAAGACAGACCTGTCAATCTAACTGAGCTAGGCCCTGAAGTCGCCGCGTTAGTAATGGGGAGTCGGTGGTTCAGACAGCTTGAAGCTCCTGACCGCTTCCCCTTAAAGGGGAACTCAGCAGACCTTCAAATTCCCTACAGAATAAACTCTGCAACAGACCTCACCATCAGAAGTGACCATGCTGGACCTTTCTGCTGCAGAGGATCAGCATGGGCTCCTTATGTCCTACATGACAACCTAATACTCTGGACTCCAGTGCTACTTCTCTTAAAGGGCACCGCTTCCACTACTGACCACAGCGACGTCAATCTTGGCGCCAGCTCTCCCATAGCAAACTGGAAATGATGCAGATATTTCTACAGGCATCCGACCATGTAGTCAGTACTTTGTCTGCATAGGAGGGGACCCCAACCACTTACAGCAGGCATGCTCAACCTGCGGCCCTCCAGCTGTTGTCGTTTTACCAAAGCTGGAGGGCCGCAGGTTGAGCATCCCTGGCTTATAGCAAGGTGAGAAATGCATTAGTGCCCTAGTGTAGCCCCCTTAAAAAGGTTGTCTAGGCTAGGAGCAGGCAACCCCTATGACCCTAATATGTGTGGTCCATTTACAAAAAAATCCACTCACCCGTCTGCAGTCCCACGCTGGTGCGCCAAGGAAGTGGCTTGGTTCAGTGACCGCTGCAGTCAATCACAGGCCTCAGCAGTCACTGCTACGTTACAGAGGTTCAAGCAGATGTGACCCCTGAAGCCCTGAACCAAGCCACTTCCTGTACCAGGAAAAAACAAGCAAGCTGTAGATTTGCAAATCAGTATTGACATGCTGATTTGGAAAAAGTATGATTGATTTTACTGTATTGATATCCTATTGTCATATAATGTATGGTTTATCTGAACAATTGGCTGTATGTAAAACCTTTAATAAAAATGATCTGATTCAAAAAAGATTTGCAAATCAGGCGAAAGGGATGAGATCCACAGCAAAATCTGCATTGGACAGAATGGACCAGGGTAGAAACAAACTTCAGCCACATCTGGACCCAGTCTAAGGACAAAGCTGCACTTACTGACGGCGGGCAGCAGGCGGAGCAGAGAGTTCTTATTCCTCTGCTTTGTGATGTGCAGCAGGTAGTAGAGTCCAATCTCACAGGCAATTCTGTTCTCCTGCAGAAACCTGCCAGAGGGGTGGAAATCACAAAAAATTTAATCAAAATAGATCTTATGATAATACAAAAACTCGGGAACATTTCACAGTCTAATTTTAAGGTAACATATTAAATGAATTGTATTCAAGATGGCGGAGTTATAGCTCCGGGTCTGATACATGGGCTGTTCCTGACTTGATTCGCCCTTTATATTTCTGAGGTTACATGCTATGGCAGTCGTATCCAGCTAAAAGATCATCTACTGCAGCCAACAGGGCACAGTACTGAGGCATTCGCTTCAAAATCGTGGGCCTATTGGTTCTGGCCACATAGAGCAGCTGCAGGGTGTAAACCGACACGTGGAAATGGTGCACCAATGGACTTTAAGGGATGTCTGGCCTTGAAGCTGACAGTCCCTCTTGTCCAAACCTGTGCCCCTGACCGTATAACCTCAGCAGACTCCTCTTCCCGTGGTCCAACCGCTGCGCCATTCCCGGCCCCTTCAGTTCCTACAGACCAGGAAGCAGCTGGGTCCCATGACCGCCCCTGGCAATCAAACGCCTCGGCGGTCACATCGGCTTGGATGTTACATCACAGCTGTGAGGAACCTGTGGCCGCTGAGGCCGCTGATTGGCCACAGCAGTCGCAGTGGTGGGACCTCGAGCAGGTCTGGATGGAAGGGGTTGTTGAAGCCAAGGCCAAATAACCCCTTTAAAGAGGACCTTTCACTACAGTAGAAACTAAATACTAACATAGCCTGGCTATGAGCTGTGCGCTGCGATTGGCCAGCGCTGCAGCAAGGGACACGCCTCATACAAGAAATCAGTCAGAGGGAGCGCAGACACCGGAGCCTATATCGGGCGAACGGAGCGGCGCCCAGACATGCTAGTAAGTGCAGGGGGACCCCTGGGCGCCGCTCTGCCCACTGATCTAGTTAGTTTTTAGTTTCTAAAGTAGTGAAAGGTCCTCTTTTATTGTCTTTTTCTCTTTTCAGATATTAAAGGAATACTTGGTGATCAGCTCCGTATCCTGTAAAGAGAAATAACAAGCCGTAAGTCGCAGAGGTAAGTGGCTCCTGTGGGGGGAGAAGGACGACTAGGACCGAGTGCCGTGATATCAACTCAGGGGATAATCGAAGTCTTTATGGGAGACATGAAGAAAATTACGCCAAGGGAAGCTCCACTTCTGGACGACCACTTGCCCACTACATACTGGACAATATATTACAATTAGAAAAAAAAAACGTCTTTTCTTGTTCCTTTTGGTTGGATGGAGGAAGAACAGAAAAGTCGTATTGATGGATTTCGCCCCTCCTCCATGCCGTACAGAGGCCCCCGTACTCCAACTTACCAGCTTGGGCTCCTTAAACACCTGGCTGTCTATCATGTCCCAGGCTCCGTGCCCCAGGGAAAGCATTCTGAGAAGCAGATGCAATTCATGGTTGTCCTGCAAGGCAGAACCATTGTAGAAATTCTTACACAAGTCTCCGGGGCCAAAAAACACAACAATCATCAACTGGCGCTCGTCTACAGGGCCTTTTACAGAGGCCAATACTGCCTACAGTGGTTTGGATATTGTAGGCAGTACATTTAGTATGAACGTTCTATCCCGATCAACCCTCCACCCCCCAAATGTGCACAACGCCTCCATGTTCATTATATGAATAGAGCAAAAAAACAAACAGATGTGTCTGGCGGCAACTCCCATGGCGACATCTGCTGGCCGTATATAGTTACTGCACAACACAACTGTGCCTGATATTGCAGTGCAGTCCTGTACACTTAAGGGGTCCTCTCACTTCAGCAAGTGGCATTTATACTGTAGAGAAAGTTATTACAAAGCACTTACTAATGTATTGTGATTGCGCATATTGTCTCCTTTGCTGGCTGGATTCATTTTTCCATCACATTATACACGGCTCGTTTCCATGGCTCCGACCACCCTGCAATCCAGCATCGGTGGCCGTGCTTGCACACTATAGAAGAAAAAAAAAGCACTGGCTTCTCTGGTGGCCAGGAACATAGGAAAGCACATAGGCCGGGGCGCTTTTTCCTATAGTGTGCAAGAACGGCCACAGATGCTGGATTGAAGGGTGGTCGTAACCATGGGAATGAGAAGTGTATAATGTGAAGGAAAAATGAGTCTGACCAGAAAAGGAAGCAATATGGACAGTAACAATACATTAGCAAGTGCCTAGTATTAACTCTCTCTACATGATATATGCCATTTGCTGAAGTGAGACAAACCCTTTAAAAAGGAGACTTTTGTATTACTTAGCAGTAAAGTCTCTTTCTCGCTCTTCCTTGGGGGACACAGGAAACCATGGGTATAGCTCTGCTCCCTAGGAGGCGTGACACTAAGTGAAAGCTGTAAGCCCCTCCTCCACAGCTATACCCTTCAGCCTGGAGAAGAGACTGCCAGTTGCGTGTCCAAGTAGTGAAAGATAACCACCAACCGGAAAAAAGAACTGTCGAGCCCCAACGGGGGCAACCAAGCCGGAACCACAACTGTAACCCAAATGAAGGGCGGGTGCTGTGTCCCCCAAGGAAGAGCGAGAAAGAGACTTTACTGGTAAGTAATACAAAAGTCTCCTTTTCTCGCCCATATTCCTTGGGGGACACAGGAAACCATGGGACGTTCCAGAGCAGTCCCAGAAGGGAGGGACCAGAACAAACTAGACCAACACCAGAGGCATCAATCAACTGCCGCCTGCAACACCAGACGGCCTAAAGCAGCGTCAGCCGACGCATGAGTATGCACCCTGTAGAACTTGGTGAAGGTGTGCAAGGAGGACCACGTGGCCGCCTTGCAAATCTGCTCCGTAGAAGCCCGATTCCTGAGCCCAGGAAGCCCCGACCGCTCTAGTGGAGTGAGCGGTAACACCGAGGGGCGGAACCTTGCCCTTGGCGAGATAAGCCTCAGTAACAGCCATCTTGACAAAACGGGCGATAGCAACTTTGGATGCCGCCATCCCTCTGCGCGACCCCTCCGGAACCACAAAGAGCGAGTCAGTACGCCTGAAAGAGCTGGTTACCTCCAGGTAAACCTTGAGCGCCCTGACAACGTCCAGGCGATGAAGCTTCCTCTCCCGCGGGTGGGAAGGGGAAGGACACAAAGAGGGGAGAACGATGTCCTCGTTCAGATGAAAGGCGGAGACCACCTTAGGAAGGAAGGAAGGGACCGGACGAAGAACTACCTTGTCCTGGTGGAACACTAGGAAAGGTTCCAGATAGGAGAGTGCAGCCAATTCGGACACCCTCCGAAGAGAGGTGACGGCTACAAGGAAAATAACCTTGCAGGACAGAAGTCGCAAGGAAACCGTCTGCAGAGGCTCGAAAGGAGAAGCCTGGAGCGCTGAGAGAACCAGGTTCAGTTCCCAGGGCGGTACCGGAGGGCGGTACGGGGGAACCGCGTGAGCCACGCCCTGAAGGAAGGTCTTGACAGGACCAAGGGGGGCCAGTGGGCGCTGAAACAAAATGGACAGCGCAGACACCTGACCCTTCAAAGAACTAAGGCCCAGACCTTGGGCAAGTCCGCTCTGTAGGAAGGACAAAACGGTGGGGAGAGAAAAGCGGAGCGGAGGAATCCCCAGATCGGCACAGAACCCCAAATAGGTCCTCCAGGTCCTATAATAGATCCTAGAAGAGGACGGCTTACGGGCGCGGATCATGGTGCGGACGACGTCCGCAGAAAAACCCCTACGTGTCAGGACGGTGGTCTCAACAACCACGCCGTCAAACGTAGGGACCTTAAACGCGGGTGGAAGATTGGTCCCTGAGAGAGAAGATCTTACCTGGCGGGCAGCGGCCAGGGCGCGTCTGCCAGGAGCAGCATGAGGTCGGCATACCAAGACCGGCGGGGCCAGTCCGGAGCGACCAGAATCACCGAGACGCCTTCCGCCGCGATCTTCCGAAGGACCTTGGGCAGGAGTGGGATGGGAGGGAATATGTATGGACGCGCGAAGCCTCGCCAAGGAAGAACGAGGGCGTCGGCTCCGCAGGCTCCCGGATCCCTGGCCCTGGACAGATAGGCGGGGACCTTGTGATTGAATTTGGAGGCCATGAGGTCCACGTCCGGTATGCCCCAACGAAGGCAAATGGCCTCGAACACCTCCGGGTGAAGAGACCACTCGCCGGGGTCGACGGTGGTGCGACTGAGGAAGTCCGCCGCCCAATTGTCCACCCCTGGAATAAAAATTGCAGATAGGGCCGGGACGTGGGCTTCCGCCCAACGGAGAATGCTGGTGACCTCCCGCATTGCTGCAACGCTGCGAGTGCCCCCCTGGTGGTTTATGTACGCCACGGCCGTGGCGTTGTCCGATTGCACACGAACTGGATGACCCTTCAGCAGATGAGTCCAGTGTCGCAGAGACAGAAGGGCCGCTCTCAGCTCCAGGACATTGATCGAGAGTTTGGACTCCGATGGAGACCAAATGCCCTGGACGGATCGGGGAGGAAACACGCCTCCCCAGCCCAAGAGACTGGCATCGGTTGTAACCACCAACCAGTTGATCGGCAGAAAGGACCTGCCCAGAAGAGGGGACTGCAACCACCAGCGGAGAGATGACCGCACCGGAGGCGATAGATGGAAGGGATGATCCAGAGACTCCGGCGATTTGTCCCAGGAGGAGAGGATCGCCCGTTGGAGAGGGCGGGAGTGAAACTGCGCAAATGGGATCGCCTCGAAGCAGGCAACCATCTGCCCCAAGACCCGCATGCAGAAGCGGAAGGACGGTCGACGGTAGAGAAGGAGACCCCGAATCGCCCGACGGAGGGTCAGACGTTTTTCCGAGGGAAGACGTACCTCCGCCGCTTCCGTGTCTAAAAGCATTCCCAGGAAGACCAGTTGTCTGGCGGGAGGAAGGGAGGACTTGGGGAAGTTGATGACCCAACCGAATCTCGCCAGAGTCTCTAGAGTGAGATCCACGCTGGCAACCGCTTGGGAAAGGGACGGAGCCTTGATGAGGATATCGTCCAAGTACGGTAGCAGAAAAACACCCCTGGAACGGAGTAAGGCCAAAACCGGGGTCAGGACCTTGGTGAACACCCGGGGGGCTGTTGCCAGCCCAAAGGGAAGGGCGACAAACTGGAAGTGGAGGTCCCCCACGGCGAATCGGAGGAAGCGATGGTGACACCGGGCTACCGGAACATGGAGGTAGGCATCCTGTATATCGATGGAAGACATGAAATCTCCCTGCTCCAGGGAAGCCACCGCCGAACGGAGGGACTCCATCCGAAACCGTCGAAGGAGGAGAAAACGGTTGAGCTTTTTGAGGTCCAAAATGGGCCGCACCGAACCTCCCTTCTTGGGAACTACAAAGAGGTTCGAATAGAACCCTTGGAACCTTTCCTCTAGAGGAACGGGGGTAATCACCCCCCTGTCCAGTAAGGCTTGAACGGCCGCGGAGAACGCAGCCGCGCTTTTCGGATCCCGCGGGGGGCGGGAGCGAAAGAACCGATCTGGAGGGAAAGACGCAAATTCGATTTTGTATCCTGAGGACACAATTTCGAGAGCCCAGGCGTCGGAGACGTGAGCCATCCAGATGTCCCTGAAAAGGAGGAGCCGGCCCCCCACCCGGGTGGGTGGGGGCGCGCCTTCAGGCAGAGGACTGCTTTGCTGCGGGTGTGCGGGCAGCCTGCGGCCTGCGCCAGGAGGGCTGCGCCCGAAAAAACGGCTTCCTACGCTTATCCTGGGGAGGGGCCGAAGCGGCAGCTGCGGGGGGAGCCCCAGAGGTCCTGCGGGAGGACCGAAAACGAGACGCACCGGGGCGTCCGCGGGGGGCGCCCCTGGCTTGGGGTTGAGGGAGATGGGTGCTTTTACCACCCGTGGCCTCCGAAATAAGCTCGTCTAGGCGGACCCCGAAAAGGCGGGAACCCGCAAACGGTAGCCCCGCCAAGGAACGTTTGGAGGCAGCGTCCGCTTTCCAAACCTTTAGCCAGAGCTCCCTCCTGACGGAAACCGCCAGGGCGGAGGAGCGAGCAATAAGGGCTCCCGCATCAAGGGAGGCCTCACAAACAAAATTCCCGGCCCGAATAATAAGCTGGGCCAAGGAACGTAGGTCCTGGATGGGGACGTCCGAGTCCAACTCCTGTTCCAGCTGCGCACCCCAAGCAGAGATTGCTTTACCTGCCCAAGCAGAGGCAAAAACCGGTCTGAGAGCAGAACCGGAGGCAGCAAAAATGCCCTTGGAAAGGGTCTCCATGCGACGGTCCTCCGCTGACTGAAGAGAGGACCCGTCGGGAACAGGGATGGCTGTGTTCTTTGACAGACGGGCCACAGGGGGGTCCACCTTGGGTGGGGACGACCAGGTGGCCACGACATCGGCTGGAAAAGGATAGCAAATGTCCAGCTTCTTGGGATTGACAAAATGGGCGTCCGGGCGAGCCCAAGCCTTAGACACCACGGAGGAGAAATCAGAGTGGATTGGAAAGACTTTTGAGGCCTGCCTGGGTCTGATAAAGGAGACGCTAGCTGCGTCAGAGCTAGGGGGGTCATCCTGCACCTTAAAGGTGTCACGAATATCCGAGATGAGTTGACCCATCGCTGAGGCTAGCTTGGACGGCAGGGCCGAGTCCATTTCCAAATCTGAAACCGCCAATTCACCTTCAGAGAGCGAATCCTTTGGAGAGGAGAGGCTCGTCTGGGTGCGCACGCGTGGCGGGGAGAGGGAGGCATCCGAGGAGGAGGCTCGCTCTACTCTAAGACGCTTCTGAGAGTGCCTAGCTCGGGAGGGGTCACTAAGAGAGAGTGAACCCGCTGCAGCGGCAGAAGCGGTGGACCCGGAGGGCGCGACAGTAAGAGTGGCGTCCTGCGGGGTAGGCGGCCTGTCTATTAGGCGGCCCACGACATGAGTGAGGCTTTCCACGGCCTGGGACAGGGATCTAGCCCAGTCAGGCGGGTCAGAGGAAGCAGGGAGCGACACAGCGGGCGACTGAGGCTGCGGTGGAGCTCGGCATGCAGGACAGTGCGGATCAGACTGCCCCCGGGGAAAGGGTTCCCTACAAGCAGTACAGGCATGGTACCAAGGCTTGGCAGCTGCAGAAGGGTCTGACATGGTGGAAAAAATGTTGCCTTAAAGTGGGAGACCCCAGGGCAAAGGGAACGGGGATTACACCCAACAACAGTACTGGTGGCACGGAGGGGGTTAACAGTCCTACCAGACCTGGATGATGCAAGCGGCAGCAGCAAGGGGAGCAGACTGAAGGAGGCTGTGGAGGAGAGGCAGCAGGCACGGGGATGAATAGCTTCAGGATCGGACGCAGAGAGGATTCCACGCAGCACTATGCGATGTGGAGCCCGACGAAACCGGAAGTAGCGGAGCGCTGTGAAGCTCCGCCCACCCCTTGCCGCGCTGAAGAGACGCAGAGCCGGGCGCGCGCGGCAAAATGATTTTAACCCCTGAGGTGAATGAGTGCCGGCCAGATGAAATGGCGCCGTTCGCGCCAAGAAAACGGCCCCCGCCGCGCCTGATGTGGCAGACGGCCCCAGCCTACAGCCGTCCCCTGAAGGCAGAGTTCGTGCCCTGCCGCTAAATAAAGGATTTTGCCCTGATAAAGTCCCCCCCAAATGATACCCGGTAAGGTTGCCGGTACGATATGCCCATGGGGGGGGGGGGGAAATCGATGTAGCAGCGGTGGGAGGAAGGAAGGGGAGGCTGGAGCAGCCACTCTCACCATACGCTGTCTTCGCCCTCAATCCATCCAGCAGGGTCGCCCCTTCAGCTACTGGCACCGCAGTGGCAGGAAGCCGGGGGAGGGACTTGGCGTGCGGGCGACCCTTGAGCTGGCGGGACGCAGGGGAGCGAGGCTGCCCTGGTCCACCTTGTCTTCTGTGGGGGAGGCGGCAGTGCGGAATTACCGGCACTGGCGCAACTCAACCCCGGGAGAAACAGAGGGGTCTAATGCGCCTCTGTTGTCCCTGTAAGTAGAAAAAAATTGAATTAAAAACAACAAAAAAACGCAAAAATAAAAATTATAGGAAAACAACCCTGCATAAGCAGGGGGTGTCTTGCCTCCTTGGACACTAAGCAAAAACTGGCAGTCTCTTCTCCAGGCTGAAGGGTATAGCTGATGGAGGAGGGGCTTACAGCTTTCACTTAGTGTCACGCCTCCTAGGGAGCAGAGCTATACCCATGGTTTCCTGTGTCCCCCAAGGAATATGGGCGAGAAAATGGGACTGAGCCTCAGGAAGTTACAATACCAGGCACAGCCACTGCAAAACGTGCGGCTAAACAATGAAAGGGAGAAGTGTAGCCCCTTCAATATCAAAGTCTCAGAAACCCCCCTTAATTACTGCTTTTCCATGAAAGGGAGTCCCCATGTATACAGGAGTGATATATATATTATCACTGAGGGCAACTTCCTAAAACTTCACTTTAAAACAGTTTATCATAAAATACAGCCAAAAAAAAAAATCAGGTCCCTAAAATACCAATATGGCTGTAGTACAGCAAGTAAATCGGCGAGCTGTCACACAAGGACGGCTCGCGCGAACATAACAGCACGTCAGAGATACCTATGCCTGCCCCTATGCTCACCCTGGAAAAATCTGCTCAGCCCAGAGATACACCTTGATGGTAGGAGTACTCTGTCCACGTGCCTCGGCTAAGGCTACTTTCACACTGGCGTTTTTGGAGATCCGTTCAGGGCTCTCACACGCGGTCCAAAACGGATCAGTTTTGCCCTGAATGCATAAGGATCTGCTCAGAAGGCATCAGTTTGCCTCCGTTCAGTCTCCATTCCGCTCTGGAGGCTGCCTGCAGCGTTTTGGTGTCCGCCTGACGATGTGGAGGCAAACGGATCCGTCCTGACACACAATGTAAGTCAACGGGGACGGATCCGTTTTCACTGACACAATAGAAAACGGATCCGTCCCCCATTGACTTTCAATGGTGTTCAAGACGGATCCGTCTTGGCTATGTTACAGATAATACAAACGTATCCGTTCTGAACGGATGCATGCGGTTGTATTATCTGGACGGATATGGACGGATCCGCACCAAACGCGAGTGTGAAAGTAGCCTAAACTGTCCTTATGTAGCCCTATAGCTTATCGGATACAATATGCGGAGTCCCAAGCCGTCCTCCGATTTACTTGCGGTACTACAGCTATATTGGTCCTTTAGGGACCTAATTTATTGGATGTATTTTATGATAAACTGATTCAAAGTTAAGTTTTAGGAAGTTGCCCTCAGTGAATTTTCTGTTATAGCAACTGTCTGAGATATTATTTTCAGTGATATAATATATATATATATATATATATATATATATATATATATATATAAATTATATAATGTGGCCCAGCAGCAGCGCCATCTAGTGCCTGGGCTGGGTTTGGTATTGCAATGAACAATAATAATGCAGCCCCTTTTTTATCTAATCCCCAACAGCTCCTTTAAGCAACCGATAAGGGGAGCAACGTAGGTAGGTTACTCACCCTGGGGAGGGATTCTTGGCCGATCAGCTCCTGCAGGTTCCGGATGGTGCTCAAAGCTAAAGTGTTGATGGCGAATGGGTCACACAAGATCATGGATAAATCTCTGTCATATCCAGAAGAGAAATCATTAACACATAGGGAGACTAGTCACAGGAGCTGACAGTCTATTAACACTATGGTGTCCTCACCCCAGAACCTGTTCTTGACCCTTCTTCACTCCATCGAGAAATCCCTGTAACTCTCGAGCTCTCTTTGCGTCCACAAACTTCTCTCGGATGCAGGCGTCCAGGCACCAGGTGAACTGCACGGCGACAAAAGGGAACACATTAGGGACTGCTTCTACGGAAAACTAAGGCTCCTTTCTTTTAGCCCATGTGCACCAGTCTCCAGGTCGTTTTTCCTCTGACTGGTGATCATAATCTTTTTCAGCTGAAAACACACACACCCTGACTTCCTGGTGATGTCATCACTCAATGTGAGAAAGCAGAGCTTCAGTATAAGCATGCAGGATGGACACTGGGACTATTGTATTTTTTTAATCATTCTGTCTTTGCTGTAATGGAAATGATCTCTGCGGGAGCTCACTTGCTGCTGAGCTTGTTTTAATACACAGCTGGAAACAGAACCGCAGTGTAAAGCATGGGGAATAGAGATGCATATTGCCTCAATTAATCTGCAGTCATTGGTCGTGGCGGACAATAAATGCCAGGAATTCGGCTTTAGCTTTCGGCACTCCCAACTGTAGAGCACCAGTCAGGGGTCAGAATTCCCATTGTGATTATCGGAAGAGCTCGCCAGCAAGGTCGATTACCATCTAGTACAGTGTTCACCAACCAGTGTGTTGTCTGGGCATGCTGGGAGTTGTAGTTTTGTAACAGCTGGGGGGCCACTGATCTTGATCATCGAATTAGTAAGAAATGAATAGTGAGCTGCATTTAAGATCCATTACCTCTATAAAGGCTTCCTAAAGGGGTTGTCCAAGATTGGGGGTCTTTCCCCGACGTCTCCAGACCTGGGGGGGGGGAAGCTTTCTTACCTGCTAACTGCCGCTGGGTTCTGCCGACGCCCTCCGATTCCCGCTCCTAAACATCTGGTTTCATGCGTCTGCTGCAGCCAGTGACTGGCCGCCGTGGTGTGTCATGTTACTGGGTCAAGTGAAACCCATTAAACTGGATGTTTAGGAGTGGGGACTAGGACATGGCTGCGGGGGCCAAAAGGAGTGAGAAGCCAGTGGCTGGGAGCAGATAAGTATGCTTCCCTGCACAGGTCACGCAATAAAAGGGGGAGGGGGGCAGGCCATAAGGCTCCCGACCAGGTACGACCCGTGGCAAAGTACCCTTACATTAAAAAGAAATTATGGACCCGAGAAAGGACGTGAAAAACTCCGGTACCTTGTGGCAGGGGTCGACCGTGCAGATCTCACTGACGTCCAGGTCATGTAAGGACATAAGAAGCTCCGCCCGCAGCGTGCAGTAGTGAACGTTTCGGGTCCTCAAGAAGAGAGTGCGCAGGAACTGCAGGACCATGTCATACAGCTTCACGTTCTTCCCGATCATCTGAGTCAGTTTATGAACCACCTAACGGGAGGCAAGAAGAGAGAACGTTAAGGCTCCATTCACACGTCCGCAAAATGTGTCCGCATCCGTTCCGCAATTTTGCGGAACGGGTGCGGACCCATTCATTCTCTATGGGGACGGAATGGATGCGGACAGCACACAGTGTGCTGTCTGCAGCCGCAATTGCGGAGCGCGGCCCCGATTTTGGGTCCGCAAAAAAATAGAGCATGTCCTATTCTTGTCCGCAGCTTGCGGACAAGAATAGGCATTTCTATGGGGGTGATGGGCTGGTGTGTTGTGGACCCGCAATTTGCGGGTCCGCAACACACCACGGACGTGTGAATGGAGCCTAAGGGGGAAATCCGCTGAAAATGTGGAGATGTGTGGATGGGAATGAAAAAGCTCCTTCCGTCTATACACCGGGTTTCAATGTCTTTCTTCTGTTCTGAAATATGATCATTGGAAGAATCAGGCCCAAAGCCTGAGGGTGCACTGCTGCTGATGTAAGATCTCCCTGACAACACTGCCTCTGACATCTCGCAGTAGTGCAGCCTCAAGCTTTGGGTCTATATGAGGAGAGCGTGCAGACTTGGGCTCTTACCTCCCCCTGTCGTCTGGTCTTTGGGGACTGGCTGAAGAAGTTGTGCAGGACGGAGAGGTCGCTGCTGAGCAGTACGTTCTCCTTCTCCTGGATGTACTGCTTGAGCAGAGGAGAGACCTCGTCCCCGAACAGAGCCTGGTTATCCTGCCAGATCTGCCGCTTCACCTCCACGGAGCAGGCTTTATACAGATCCTTGTCGGCCATCACCAGCTTCAGCTTCTTCTCGGGCACCTGACGTAGGGGATCGGGTGAGTAGAAGTTATCGGACCATGTGCAAAAAGCACTCACAATGCGGTGACCTCACCTTGGGCAAGTGCTTCATGACACACATGACCACCGGCTGGATGGACGGCATCTTCACCAGGGGGAAAGACTTCTCTAAGAGCTCTTCTAACTTGGTGTATCTGCCAGGAAAAAATATATAATTATATATATAAAAAAACACTGACTTTAAAGGGGTTGTGCAAGCATGACTGGACCTGTAAAGATGACTTACCTGCTTCCACGTTCCTCCTCCTCCCGGCCTGCTAGGCTAGGCTTCCTCGATGTCACCATCCCGTTTGACATTGTTGCAGCCAATCACTGGTTGCAGCCGAGACCGTATCCCCTTGTATCATGTGACCATTTGTCATTATGTAAACGGATCCGGTTTCTGCCACGTCCAGTGATTGGCTGCGGTGACGTCAAACAGGATGGTGACACCGAGGAAGCCTAGCGGAGCATCGCAGGCCGGGAAGAGAAGGAGCGGGGAGCCAGCGCTGGGAAGCAGGTAAGTCATCTTTCCATTACAGGTCCAGCCAAGTGGGAGGGGGGTTCACCAAAAACGGCGCCATTCATTTACAACCCCTTTAAGGGTATGTAGGTGTATTGCCAGGGAAAAAATTCATGCCTGACCCTTGGGTTTGCGCCAGGGACTCAGGGACCCAGATTGTCAATGTGAATCCTGCTAATTACCTCCACGGTGGTTTTTATTTTCTACAGTGGAAATTCGCTGAAACCGGACTCACACGTGCGGGAACAAGGCTGCTGTCGAGTTTAACGCAGAATCCACAAAGCAATCTGTGTAAAACCCAACATTCATAGCCCCAATATGCAGCTCTCCAGCTGTGACAAAGCTACAACTCCCATCATGCTCTGACAGCCGGTAGCTAGTAGGGCAAGATGGGAGTTGTAGCTTCGCAACAGCTCGAAAGTCACAGGTTGGAAATCACTAATGTAGGTCAACCTGCAGCCTTCAAGCTGTTGAGAAACTACAACTCCCATCATGACCTGACAGCCTGGCAAACCGTGGACTGGAGATAACTCCCATCTCGGTTGTTTAACCTCTAAGATGCCACAGTCGATAGCAATACAACTGGTCCCGGAAAAAAAAAAAACACAAGCTCTTAGTGTACTTTCACACTAGCGTTAGAACTGCCAGCCGGATCTGGAAATCTGTATGCAAACGTATATCATTTGTTTCCGGATGCGTCTGACAAATGCATTGCAATACCGGATCTGTCTCTCCGGTGTCATCCGGAAAAACGGATCAGGTGTTTATCTTTTTCACAGATTTAAAGGTTAGCGCATGCGCAGACCGGGAAACCGGATCCGTTTTTCCGGAAAACAATTGGTACCAGATACGGGATTAATACATTTTAAATGGCAATTAACGCCGGATCCGGCAAGTGTTCCGGAATTTTGGCCGGAGAAAATACAGCAACATCCTGAACAGATTGCTTTCCATTCAGAATGCATTAGGATAAAACGGAAGCGTTTTTTCCGGTATTGAGCCCCTAGGATGGAACTCAATACTGGAAAACTTTAACGCTCGTGTGAAAGATGATAATTACACTTACTGGTAATTGGATTTTCCATTTAGCCTCCCCCAAAGGCACTAAGCAGGAGGATTCACAGAGTAAAGAAGAACTTTAGGGAGGGACCACAGCGGACAAAACGTTACGCCCGAAAGAAAGGCCCCTATTAGAGATAACATCCAGTCTGAAGGGTTTGAAAAAAGTACTTGGACTGGACCAGGTGGCAGCCTGGCATATCTGGGCCAGGGAAACCGAGGCACCTTCTGCCCAGGAGGTAGAAATTGCTCTAGTCGAATGGGCTTTTAACTCCAGGGGAGGAGTGGCCCCCTTCTCTCTATATGCCCTGGCAATGGTCATCTTAATCCAGCGGGAAATAGTTATTTTTGAAGCCCCTTGACCTCCCTTTCTTCCTGCATACTGGACTAGTAGGCGACTTGATTTTCTTATATCCACTTCTAGGTAAGTCAAGACGCATCGCCTGACGTCTAGATTGTGCTACTGAACCTCCTTGCCGGACCTGGCCTGTGGACAGAAGGTAGGTCATGACATTTCCTGCCGACTATGGAATTTTGTAAATACTTTAGGTAAAAAGGAAGGCTCATGCTTTAAAATTATTCTGTCATCCAGAATATTTAGATATGGTGGACGGCAAGATAAGGCCTGGATCTCTCCCACCCTCCTGGCCGAGGTGATCGCAATTAAAAAGGCCGTCTTTAGGGAGAGTAACCCAAGAGGGATCTCACTTAGAGGCTCAAAAAGGAGGATCCATAAGTACAGAAAGTACTAGATTAAGGTCCCAGGGAGGCACCATGGATCTAACTGCTGGGTTTAATCTATGGGCACCTTTGAAGAAACGTCTGATTAAAGCTTCAACTTTCATAAAAGCATTAAGGGCCGCTACCTGGACCTTCAGAGTCCTGACCCTTAATCCGTCTTCTAGGCCTCTTTGTAGAAAATCAAGAATTATCTTGACGTCTGGCAAGACAGCGGGATTTCAGGCATCTTTTGTGAAACGGAGTAAAGCATTCCAGATCCTAAGAAATCTTAGACGTGACAGGCTTCCTACTATTTAGTAGGGTGTTAATAACCGCGTCTGACAGTCCTTTGGCTCTTAAGATGGAACGTTCAACATCCACGCTGTCGGATTCAACGGTCGCACATCCGGATGTTGGGCCGGGCCCTGAAGAAGAAGATCCGGAATCTGAGGGAGAAACCAGAACTTCCCGCTCGAGAGGCTTAGCAAAAGGGGGAACCGAGTTTGAGGATAGAGGATGTAATTCCGGACTCCAAACTCCCTGGACTAGCTGATCTCTGCGGTGAGCCCCCAACCTGACCCGCCTGCATCTGTTATCACAACTCGGTCTGAGGATCTCCACTGAACTCCTTGGTTTAGATTTTCCCTTCGTAGCCACCACTGTAGAGGAAGAGGCACCCTCTTGTCTAGGGATGGGCAACTTTTGTTCCAGGTGGAAAGGAGAAAAGCCTGCAATATTCTGCTGTGGAAAAGCGCCCACCTGACTGCTGGGATGGCTGAGGTCATTAAGCCTAGGACTACCACAATTTCTCTGAAGGACACCCTTGGGTGGGACCGCAAAACTGAGATTTTTGGTATTATACTTTGGATCTTCTGTTCCGGTAGAGAGGCCTTCATAAGGCGGGAATCCAGAAGTATCCCCAGGAAGATATTCTTCTTGGTGGGGATCAAGTCCGACTTCTCCAGATTTAATTTCCAGCCTAGGGACTGAAGGACGTCTCGGACTACCTGTAATTCTCTGAGGAGAATCTCTGGCGAATGAGCCGTAATCAGGAAATCATCTAGGATCTCTTGCTGATTTAAGAACCCCGAAACTTCTGCCATGATCTTTGTAAAAACTCGGGGAGTAGATGAAAGACCGAAAGGGAGGACTTGAAACTGTAGACGGGTCAGGCGATCTTCCAGGTAAATCGCAAACCGCAGGTATTTCTGATGATCGCTGTGAATGGGAACGTGATAATAGGCATCCGCCAAATCTAGAGTGATCATGAAACAGTCCGGAAATAACAGACCGATTGTTGATTTGACTGTTTGCATTTTGAATTTTTTGTATTTGACATGTTTGTTGAGATCTCCCAGGTTTATAATGGCCCTGTAAGAGACGTTTGGTGAATAGAACCCCTTCCCTTTCTGATCCGGTGGTACTGGAACGGCTGGTTTTAACAGTAGGGTCTGAACCTGGGATTCTAGAAGTAATTGCTTTTCTTCTTTTCTGTTTAATAAGAACCTTTCTGGAGGGGGGGGAAATAGAATTCTATTCTGTAACCGTAACGTATCAGATCTAGAACCCAGGGGGATTTTGAAACCCCTTCCCAAGCTGAAAGGACATTTTTTTGTCTTCCCCCTACCGGTTCTCTGTCTTCATTAATTTGGCTGCTTGGTGGATTTGTCAGGGTTAAATAGGAAACCCCTACCTCTGCCTCTTGAGGGCTGCCAGGAGCCCGAGTTCTCTTCCTTTTTTTGGTCAGGCCTGCCCTTTCTCTGGGTATGAAAGGAGCGGCGATGCTGAAAAAAATCTGGATTCTGATGGGAGTACCTGCAAGTTAGGCTACATGCACACGACTGTATGTGTTTTGCGGTCCGCAAAAAAAACAAACAAACCATGTCCTTTTCTTGTCCGTTTTAGGCATTGCTACAATGGATGTGCAAAAAAAACAACGGATGGCATACGGATGTAATTAGTTTTTAGGTTTTTTTTTGCGGGGACAAAAAAAAACAAAAAACGAATTACATCCTTATGCCATCCGTTGTTTTTTTTGCACATCCATTGTAGCAATGCCTAAAACGGACAAGAAAAGGACATGTTCTATTTTATTTTGCAGGGCTACGGAACGGACATACGGATGCGGATTGAAATGAATGGGTCCGCATCCCATCCACAAAAAAAAGGAACGGACACGGAAACAAAATACGTTTGTGTGCATGTAGCCCAAGTGTTCCGCTAACTGAGATAGCCATAAAGACAGGGTCCTGGCAGTGTAGGTAGCAGCAATACTAGGCCTTAACATGGAGGTACAGGTTTCCCAAGACTTCTTCAGAACAGACTCACAGTTTTTATCCATAGAGTCCCGTAAGAGGCCTACATCCTCAAAGGGAAGGGAGGACTTCTTAGATATTCTGGCTACTGGGGCGTCTACCACCGGGAGTTTTAGCCCAATGGGTCAAATCCCCTTCACTAAAAGGGTATTTTCGTTTGAATACCCTAGAGACTCCTGATCTTCTCTCAGGGTCCTTCCAATCTCTTTATATTTTCATGGACTGGTAATACACGTCTTTCTTTTTTATCCCCCAGACCTTTAAACATCTGTTCCTGAATTGACTGGGGCTCTTTTAACTGCTCAATGTTCACGGTAGCCCTGATATTTTTTAGGAGTGAATCTGTGTCTTCAATAGAACACAGGTGTCCACCCGATTTATCATCTGAAGAAACCGAGTCGGAATCGGAGGAGACTTCTCCTTCATCAAAGTCAAAATCAACATCCAGAGGTGCGTCAGGAAAAGATCTGGAGGTAGAGGGTCTGTGAGGAATCACCGCCATTTAAGCCTCAATGGCGGAGCCAACTTCATCTTTAATGATAGATTTCAGGCTGTCCACTAAAGATCTTATCTGTACATCTCTGGCAAAGGGGTTTCTTTATGTGGCCGGCAAGCTGTTTTTTACAGATGGCACATTTTTTCTTTAGTGAAGGTTCCCCACTTTTGCTGGCTCTGCCCTGCAATAAAAAATAACCCCTTCAGGAAGAACTTTGGAGTGATTAATTTAAGTGGGAACCTTCACCATGAAACCCCAATGGTGTACAAAAGACGCATCTCTAAGGAGGAGGCTTACCGGGCTTAGGGCCTTGAGGTCTGCGGACATGTCAGCAGGCAAAGACATGGCTGCTCCAACACACCGATACGATTTGTCCAGCCCGCATTTTCAGTAGTACATCCGAGTCACATGGCACAGGGCGCACGCCGACGCGCATGTGACCTATTCTCACGAGACTCCGGCCCCGAGTCTCGTAATGCCATCTTCCTCCCTTAGCTGCCCCGCATGGAGGCGTGGTATTGCCCGGGGCTGCCGGCGATTAGCAGGACTTATGCCTAGACGCTGGAAGGGCCTGTATCTTTCCCCGGACCCCGACGCCCTGCTGCAGCCCTCCTGAATATTTAGCCTGGGGAACAGACGGACCTAGGAAAAAAAAAAAAAAAAAAAGGCTGCGCGACATCTTCCAAAGCAGGAGGGAACCCCTGCTCTATTCTCCACTTCATCCCCGGAGGGACAGGAAACAACTGGAGAAGGTAAAGGGGAGGAGAAACATAGAATGTGTCGGCAGATAAGAACCATTTGGCCCATCTAGTCTGCCCAATATACTGAATACTACGGATAGCCTCCGGCCCTATCTTATATGAAGGATGGCCTTATGCCTATCCCATGCATGCTTAAACCCCTTCACTGTATTTGCAGCTACCACTTCTGCAGGAAGGCTATTCCATGCATCCACTACTCTCTCAGTAAAGTAATACTTCCTGATATTACTTTTAAACCTTTGCCCCTCTAATTTAAAACTATGTCCTCTTGTGGTAGTTTTTCTTCTTTTAAATATGCTCTCTTCCTTTACCGAGTTGATTCCCTTTATGTATTTAAAAGTTTCTATCATCTCCCCTCTGTCTCTTCTTTCTTCCAAGCTATACATATTAAGGAGGCTTTTAAATGATTGTTCTCCATATTGTTTCCTGTCCCTGGGAGGCGGGGTATCCTCCTGCTTAGTGCCGTTGGGGAGGCGTATGGATAAGTACCCTAATACAGAAACATTAATGGAAAATTTCAAAAGTTATGACTCTTGGAGAGTAAAGAAGAAAAAAAAAAATTTTAAAAAAAATTGCTGCGTCCCTAAGGAGTTAAAGGGGAACTCTAGCGTTGGTTATTTCTCTCAAGTTGCTACAAATTCTAAGCAGCACTATAATAGTTATATCTGTCTCTAGGAAAGTTGGGTACCAACCAATATGGCTGCTTTTACAACCCACACAGTAGAATTCTGAGCACACCACCGGCACTGACCAGTGTTGCACCCAGCTTTCCCAAGTGCAGATACAATTAGTGGGGTGTCCATTACAGCTCAGATTTCTCAGGCTCCTGAAGAGCAGGCCTGGCAGGGATACATCCCTCACACTGGAAAGCAGAGTGATTATCGTGTAGGGGGTGTCATGGCTGCCAAGCTGGTTGTCAGAACCCTTCAAGCTGGTGGGTATAACAGAGGGTGGGTGAGCAGCGGCGAGGAGACGGGGGCCACAGCACCACAGACCTGTCCCCGTGTTTTCCTTCTGCTGCGATGGCCGACACTTTATCCAGCAGCTTCTCCCTTAGTTCATCGAACACAGTCTGGTGGAACTCGAGCCGGGGGATGCTGTGAAGATCCAGAAACGGCAGCGCTGACTGCAGTGACGGCAACAGGACGCCATTTTCTGTCTGGAAATAAAGTGAAAGAGTTATCGCACCAGAGGGCAGCCAGGCGACGGGGGGCGGTAGCGGGAGGGCAGCCAGGCGAGAAGGGGGGGGGGGGGGGCGGTAGCGGGAGGGCAGCCGGGCGACAGGGGCATCAGCGGGAGGGCAGCCGGGCGACAGGGGCATCAGCGGGAGGGCAGCCAGGCGACAGGGGCATCAGCGGGAGGGCAGCCAGGCGACAGGGGCATCAGCGGGAGGGCAGCCAGGCGACAGGGGCATCAGCGGGAGGGCAGCCAGGCGACAGGGGCATCAGCGGGAGGGCAGCCAGGCGACAGGGGCATCAGCGGGAGGGCAGCCAGGCGACAGGGGCATCAGCGGGAGGGCAGCCAGGCGACAGGGGCATCAGCGGGAGGGCAGCCAGGCGACAGGGGCATCAGCGGGAGGGCAGCCAGGCGACAGGGGCATCAGCGGGAGGGCAGCCAGGCGACAGGGGCATCAGCGGGAGGGCAGCCAGGCGACAGGGGCATCAGCGGGAGGGCAGCCAGGCGACAGGGGCATCAGCGGGAGGGCAGCCAGGCGACAGGGGCATCAGCGGGAGGGCAGCCAGGCGACAGGGGCATCAGCGGGAGGGCAGCCAGGCGACAGGGGCATCAGCGGGAGGGCAGCCAGGCGACAGGGGCATCAGCGGGAGGGCAGCCAGGCGACAGGGGCATCAGCGGGAGGGCAGCCAGGCGACAGGGGCATCAGCGGGAGGGCAGCCAGGCGACAGGGGCATCAGCGGGAGGGCAGCCAGGCGACAGGGGCATCAGCGGGAGGGCAGCCAGGCGACAGGGGCATCAGCGGGAGGGCAGCCAGGCGACAGGGGCATCAGCGGGAGGGCAGCCAGGCGACAGGGGCATCAGCGGGAGGGCAGCCAGGCGACAGGGGCATCAGCGGGAGGGCAGCCAGGCGACAGGGGCATCAGCGGGAGGGCAGCCAGGCGACAGGGGCATCAGCGGGAGGGCAGCCAGGCGACAGGGGCATCAGCGGGAGGGCAGCCAGGCGACAGGGGCATCAGCGGGAGGGCAGCCAGGCGACAGGGGCATCAGCGGGAGGGCAGCCAGGCGACAGGGGCATCAGCGGGAGGGCAGCCAGGCGACAGGGGCATCAGCGGGAGGGCAGCCAGGCGACAGGGGCATCAGCGGGAGGGCAGCCAGGCGACAGGGGCATCAGCGGGAGGGCAGCCAGGCGACAGGGGCATCAGCGGGAGGGCAGCCAGGCGACAGGGGCATCAGCGGGAGGGCAGCCAGGCGACAGGGGCATCAGCGGGAGGGCAGCCAGGCGACAGGGGCATCAGCGGGAGGGCAGCCAGGCGACAGGGGCATCAGCGGGAGGGCAGCCAGGCGACAGGGGCATCAGCGGGAGGGCAGCCAGGCGACAGGGGCATCAGCGGGAGGGCAGCCAGGCGACAGGGGCATCAGCGGGAGGGCAGCCAGGCGACAGGGGCATCAGCGGGAGGGCAGCCAGGCGACAGGGGCATCAGCGGGAGGGCAGCCAGGCGACAGGGGCATCAGCGGGAGGGCAGCCAGGCGACAGGGGCATCAGCGGGAGGGCAGCCAGGCGACAGGGGCATCAGCGGGAGGGCAGCCAGGCGACAGGGGCATCAGCGGGAGGGCAGCCAGGCGACAGGGGCATCAGCGGGAGGGCAGCCAGGCGACAGGGGCATCAGCGGGAGGGCAGCCAGGCGACAGGGGCATCAGCGGGAGGGCAGCCAGGCGACAGGGGCATCAGCGGGAGGGCAGCCAGGCGACAGGGGCATCAGCGGGAGGGCAGCCAGGCGACAGGGGCATCAGCGGGAGGGCAGCCAGGCGACAGGGGCATCAGCGGGAGGGCAGCCAGGTGACAGGGGCATCAGCGGGAGGGCAGCCAGGTGACAGGGGCATCAGCGGGAGGGCAGCCAGGTGACAGGGGCATCAGCGGGAGGGCAGCCAGGTGACAGGGGCATCAGCGGGAGGGCAGTCAGGTGACAGGGGCATCAGCGGGAGGGCAGCCAGGTGACAGGGGCATTAGCGGGAGGGCAGTCAGGTGACAGGGGCATCAGCGGGAGGGCAGTCAGGTGACAGGAGGGACAATACCTGGAACTGCTCTATGGCTTTCAGGGGTTCGGTGCAGTTGGTCAGTGTTTCCTTCAGATCTTCCCCGTTGGCGACCCCGAGCTCCTGCAGCCCCGCGAACATCCTGAGCGCCGCTCTTCCCTCCACACTCCGGGCTACAGGCTTGTCCAGGCTGGGGCCCCGCTCCTACGGGCCCTTAGGGCGTCCCACAAACCACCAGTATCCAGGGTAACCCCAGTCCCCGGCTCTGCAATCAAAAACAGTACACTTCCGCCTCAGGCGCAGCGATCACGACGTCACTTCCTGTCCGTCACCGAATCCTGTCCTCCCGGGAAAATGTGCCCTTCTTCAGAGTTCCGGGCGTGATGTTATCTGTTATTTAGCATAGTCTGTGTCCAGTGATTCTCCAGCTGTTGTGAACCACAACCCCCACCATGATTGTGAAAGGGACGGATGAGAGTTATTTCACAACAGATGGACAGCAGACCAGTAATATATCAGAATGCAGCCATCATTTTACTAGAGGCCTTGCACCTGTTTTTGGTTTTATGTTAACAAACAGCGCCACTCTTGTCTATGGGTTACGTCTGGTATTGCAGCTAAGTATTACTGAAGTGAATCCCGAGAGTAGCGCCATTCCTGCAAAACCTCCATATATTGTGCTTCTGTACTCTTTAATAAATCAAACTGAAAGGGCAGATGTCAGCAGTTTTGTACCGATGTCACTGGCTAACTTGTTATATATGCGCTTGGCAGCTGTGTTGGTCCCAGACCGCACTTACACTGCCTGGTCCTGTCAATCAAAGTGCAGAGGACGCGGCAGTTGCAGTGAGAGCAGAGCCTCTAGGTGTAATGGTAACGCCCCCGTTGCTCCTAGAGGCTCATTTGCATATATTAAAACATCATTTTTCTCAGCACTGCGGGCACATATGAACACAGGCACCAACACAGACGTCTTCAGCTTCCAAGCGCACATGTAACAGGTCAGCCGGTGTCATAGGTACAAAACTGCTGACAGATGCCGTTGAACTGTGCTTGCCACGCTCCAACCATTCATTCTCTATCTTGAGGATCCGCTATCAAAATCCTAGAAGACCCCTTTAATTCATGAAGGGTAAATAGAGATACTAACGACCCAGGAGCACCTTCCACATAGGAACTGATTAGTGACACCCTGCCGGTCAGAGGATTGAAGGGGCCGTGGTGCTGGTGTGAGCGCTGCAGCCTCCACATTGCATCAGTGAAAAACATATTGCACCCAGACTACATCCGGATTGCAATGCGTTTTTCACAGAAGCCCCATTCACTTCTATGGGGCCAGGGCTGCTTGAAAAACGCAGAATATGGCTACATTCACACGACCGTATGAATGAGTCCGCATCCGGTCCGCAATTTTGTGGAACGGGTGCGGACCCATTCATTTCTATTGGGCCGCAAAAGATGCGGACAGCACACCGTGTGCTCTCTGCATCCGTAGTTCCGTGTCACGGGTCCCCGCAAAAAAGATAAAATTGCGGACAAGAATAGGCATCTTCTATTATAGCGGCGTCCATGTGCGGTCTGCAAATTGCGGAACGCACATGCGCCGGTATCCGTGTTTTGTGGATCCGCAAGACAGCACGTTCGTGTGAATGTAGCCTATAGAACACGCTGCGATTCTCACGCAACCCAGAACTGATGCGTGAAAAAAAAAAAAAACGCTCAGGTGCACAGACCCATTGAAATGAATGGGTCAGGATTCAGTCCGGATGCTATGCGTTCACGCATCGTACCCACGCGGAAAACTCGCTCGTGTGAAAGGGACCGTAGGACACCTTCAGAGGTCTTAAAGGAGTCCATGCTTTAACCGGTCAGAGCTGATTTGGCGGCAGGAGGGTGAACTGCGCAAAATTAGGTGTTAATGTTATGGCTGACCAATATAACTGTATACACATGTATACAATAAGGACACAGATATAAAGTCATTGTTTCCGGATATTTATTAAAACAAGGAGATATTTGGTGAGAAAAACTAGAATCTATGATTTTCCTAATCTTGTGGACTCCTGACAACCAGCGCTGTGCCCGGCTGGGTGGATGGCAGGTGTCGGGCCTGGTTTACTTCTTTACCTCAGGCCGTATCTTCATCTCAGATCTCTTGTAGGAATAGGAGAGTCCTTTGCCCGTGTACCAGTGTAAGGCCATCTTGTCGCTGCCGTGCTCCCCTGCCAGGTACGGGCCGTTCAGGTTGGCGTGATAGCAGGACTTATACCACCAGCCGGAGGAGCAGGTTCTCGCGCAGTCGCCTTTGTTCAGGTCATTGTCCTCGTCCTTCGTGGAGAACCCCATCAGGTTATGGTAGGACATGGAGTCACCTAATACAGAAAGTATACAGCATTGCATGATGAGGGATGTAGTTGTGTGTATCACATGTGATAGGCTTAGATACAGCAGCTCATTACACAGGATCACACATAATAAGCTTAGATACCACCGCTCAGCAGACAGTATCACATATGGTAAGGCCTCTTGCACACGACCGTATGGCTTTTTCAGTATTTTGCTGTCCGCAAAAAAACGGACGACGTCCGTGTGCATTCCGTTTTTTGCGGAACGGAACAGCCGGGCCCTGATAGAACAGTCCTATCCTTGTCCGTTATGCGGACAATAATAGGCCATGTTCTATCTTTGAACGGAAATACGTAAACGGAGTACCTTCCGTTTTTTTTTGCGGATACATTGAAATGAATGCTTCCGTATACGGAACGCAAAAAAAAGAAACTGAAAAAAACGTTCGTGTGCAAGAGGCCTAAGTCTAGATAAGCCGGTATCTCACATAATAAGCTTAGATACAGCTGCTCAACTGACAGAATCAAATACAATAGGTTTAGATACAGCGCTCAGTAGACAGTATCACACATGATACATTTAGATACAGCGCTCAGTAGACAGTATCACACATGATACATTTAGATACAGCGCTCAGTAGACAGTATCACATATGATACATTTAGATGCAGCGCTCAGTAGACAGTATCACACATGATACATTTGGATACAGCGCTCAGTAGACAGTATCACACATGATACATTTAGATACAGCGCTCAGTAGACAGTATCACACATGATACATTTAAATACAGCGCTCAGTAGACAGTATCACATATGATACATTTAGATACAGCGCTCAGTAGACAGTATCACACATGATACATTTAGATACAGCGCTCAGTAGACAGTATCACACATGATACATTTAGATACAGCGCTCAGTAGACAGTATCACACATGATACATTTAGATACAGCGCTCAGTAGACAGTATCACACATGATACATTTAGATACAGCGCTAAGTAGACAGTATCACACATGATACATTTAGATACAGCGCTCAGTAGACAGTATCACACATGATACATTTAGATGCAGCGCTCAGTAGACAGTATCACACATGATACATTTAGATACAGCGCTCAGTAGACAGTATCACACATGATACATTTAGATACAGCGCTCAGTAGACAGTATCACACATGATACATTTAGATGCAGCGCTCAGTAGACAGTATCACACATGATACATTTAGATACAGCGCTCAGTAGACAGTATCACACATGATACATTTAGATACAGCGCTCAGTAGCCAGTATCACACATGATACATTTAGATACAGCGCTCAGTAGACAGTATCACACATGATACATTTAGATACAGCGCTCAGTAGCCAGTATCACACATGATACATTTAGATACAGCGCTCAGTAGACAGTATCACACATGATACATTTAGATACAGCGCTCAGTAGACCTAACACTCTTGAAAAACTTAGATTAATGAACTCAGACGACAGTATGACATAGGATGAGCTTGGATACAGCAGCTCAGTAGACAGTATCACACTTGAGAAGCTGAGATTAGGCAGCTCAGCATACAGTATCATGTATGATAAGCTTAGATACAGCAGCTCACAGAGAGCATCACAAAAGATACGTTTGGATACAGCAGGCCAGCAGACACATCACATGGGATAGGCTTTGATACACCATCTCAACAGAGACAGCATTAGACATGATAGGCTTAGATACACAGCTTAGCAGAGAGTATCGCACATTGATGCCCTTAGATACTGAATCGTGATGAAAAATTAGATTCGGCTGCTTCGCAAAAAAAATAAAAATTAGCTTTGTGATTACTTCGTCACAAAGCGCATTTCTTTGTAAGTAGTGGGTGCAATGACAGGGATTGTGGCCCCCCCCCCCCATCATTGTACCCCTTAGATGCCGCGTTCGCAGCTGATCGCGTCATCTGACATAAAAAAAAAAAAAAGGAAAAAAAAAAAAAATCATACTTACCTCATCCATTTGATCATGAAGAGCCGTCCGCCACCATCTTGATTGAAGATCTAGCGCGTAATCTCGCGCTGCCCATGATGGCGTCATCACGTCGTACGCCACCGCGCACGGGGTTTCATGCGAGATCTTCAATCAAGATGGCAGCGCCGGCTCTTCGGCCGCAAACGAATGAGGTAAGTATGATTTTTTTTTTATATTTCAGGGAAAATCGATTTGCTATCACGAAGCACCAGGGAAATTCGGCTTCACAGCGAATCGAAATTTCCCTGAATGGCTGTAAAAAAACACTAATACTGAACTTAGCAAGTATCAAACATTGTAGGTTTAGCTACAGAGCTCGGCAGACAGTATCACAAGTGATAGGCTTAGATACTCCAGTATCACAGGTGACTACAGCATACACAGGATTCCTGGCCATATAGCGCGGCGCGGCGTATACACTG
Organism: Bufo bufo; assembly: GCF_905171765.1. NCBI lineage: Eukaryota > Metazoa > Chordata > Amphibia > Anura > Bufonidae > Bufo > Bufo bufo. The sequence continues at coordinate 13,106,325 of NC_053396.1, read as the reverse complement.
TGTACTATATGAGGAGGGATATCTCCGTATCACCGGACATGCTTGTCGCTCACCTGCATCTCCATTTTTGAAGCCTCCAAGCAATAATTTGTATTTCTCTTCTTCTCCGAGGATCTGAAATGAGGAGTATTTGGCAAAATATTGTGCGCGGTCGAAGTCCTCTAGATCGATGCGTAGCTCCCACGTATCTGCGGAGAAGAGGAGGACACATTAGTCCTGCTCGTCTTCACCGCGCTCAGCGACTCTGATTCATCGTCTTCGTATTACACAGGCAGAAGTGTGTGTGCGAACGTATTAAATGAGCAAGCAGCTTGCTGTCAGTGAATGGGAACATTCTCATTTACATCCAGCGGTTGAAAATGATCCCTGTTCTAATGCCAATTTAGCACAGCTAAGGGTTTGTTACAGTGTATCGGTGCAGGTATGAGTCAGAACAGGAGGTTAAAAGAGAAGACAACTCTGCGCCGTAATGTGCCTGTATGCTAATACAGATCATACCCAGACTCCTTACCCGAAGACGTTAACTTGTGAATATTCTCATTTCCCAACCAGAAATCAGCCAGGCGGCTTCCAAAACCTTCCTTATAAGAATTCCAGTCCCGGAAGAAATCCACTGAACCATCCAAGCGTCTTTGGAAAACCTGACAGTAAAATGGCAGACCCAGCAGGAGATGCGTCAATAGCGTGCACCGATCTCATAGGGCCCCATAGCAAAACCTAAGCATGGGGCCCATTACCAATTTCCCACGTGCGTCAATCACTCCCAGGCAATGCGGAATGCACAGCACAGTGCCCCAGGTTTCTGATGAATTTACAATTTTTTTTTATTTAGCAGAAGAAATTTTTATTTAAAAAAAATAATAATAAAAAGTCACCCTCGGCCTCGCCCACTTTATTCAACTTCTGTGTCTAAAATCAAATATATGGTGCAGATAACTGAAATAATAAATTCTATAGCTCCACTTCAGATATTACAAAGCTGTCTGCCTGCAGCCACCACTAGGGGGAGCTCTGTGCATAGGAGTTTATGCAGGGGAATGGAAGCTATTATAATGTCTCCCCCTAGTGGCGGCTGTCTGAAATAGCAGTTTTTTCACCTATGCACAGATGAAGTAGAGAAGAAGGAAATTCAGAGCCAGTATACAGATGTACTAGTCTCTGGACAGGTTATCAATATCAGATCTTCAGCACCTCCACCATTCAGCTGTTTAATGGCGCCACAGCGATGCGGGCTCTTTATTATTTAGATCTAACTGCACTCAGTCTTCTTAAAGGGGCTGTGGACTGTGATGATATTGATGGCCAAGCCTGGCAGGGGTCTTACTCTTGGCACCCCCCGCTGATTGCATCTGCTCGTCCAGTTCCTTATAGTTGCACCGCTGCTGCGATCTAGGCGGCATGCATACAAAGAAGGGGATGCGGCATCAACACAAGTGCTGCAACCTCTTCAAACAGCTGATCGGCGGGCATGCCGGGAGTCGGTAGGTCATCAATATTATGGCACTGCACAACCCCTTTAACAGCAGTGGTGCAGGGTATTTCAGTTTCATCTTATTTCACTGCCCATTATATATTGGGGAATTGCTAGTTGTGTAATTCTCTGACTGATTACAGAAGGTTCTCAGTGGGTTAATTGCAGGTCTGTTTTACAGTCAGGACACTTACAATCCAGCCCCCTCCGTCTGTGTGCATATCACATAACACCCTCAGGGGGGCGCTGCCATCTGGGTATATTGTGTACCAGTCACTGAGCACTTCTCCATGATCCAGCAGCTCCTTACAGCTCCTGGCAGCTGAGAAAGAAAAAATATAGGTAATAAGTATGTAGTAGCTGGTCATTTATATGTGACTTTCTGTACAGGTTACAAAGATGTATGTAAATGTAAGCACATTACTTATCCTGTACTGATCCTCAATTACATCCTGTATTTACTCCAGAGCTGTACTCACTATTCTGCTGGTGGAGTCACTGTGTACATATGTGGCGAAACCGACCTCGCCACTGGGTTTTGGAGAGGACTGGCTGCTGGCCTCTTGCCCCAGGATTATGGGCCATATACTAACTTTTAAACCCCTGAACCGATTCAAGTGAATTTTGGATAGGTTTGTCCCCACGTTATACTGTTTGAATTAATGTAAGTTATATGTGTGGCCAATGTAAACTCACAAAGTTGTAACAATCTATAATAATTGTAACTTGTCAGCTTGGGAGGAAAATGCTGGGTGTGTTTCTATTGTGCCATTGTCCCATTGTGTGTTTAAATGGTGATGTCTGTCCTGTTGTATCTACATGTGTATTGGCGATCTCCCTTTGTTCTGAGAGATAATTGGATTGCTCCTCAGGTTGTCTCCAGACAGAGGGGAGGAGACCATGATGCATTGTGGGGATATGTTGTCCTATGTCCCAGTCTTCATTCTGGTCCTCTGGGGGCGTGAACGATTGGTTGCTGTAGTTACATTGTATGTGTTGTTAATTACTGATTGGTTGTATTTCAAACCCCTGTGGGCAGTACTATGTTTTTGGTTTGTGAATAAAAGAGGCTGTACGTGAAGTACAGTCAGTTCCTGTTTTACATTCAACATAGAGCCTCGTCTCATGTGTGGGGGATTGCTATACGCTGTATACTCCCCTGGCTATAACTCCTAGCTCTTGTAAGAGCTGTTCCTGGTTCCTGCCTCTGGATTTGGGAGAGGTTCACCCACTGGAGCCTTGTCATAGGTCCAGGGTGGGTAGGAGACGGCGAGACCTCCACCAAGTTTCGGCGGTTCGTGGGGTCTGCAGTGCTGACGGGGTCAAGTGGAGTGCTTGGAGTCCTCTGGAAGCACTTGGAGCAACTATCGACGGAGGTACCCGGTCGGGGTGCTAGGCGTTCCGTTACAGTTCTTGGGAGGGAAGGATTGTATGCTGTACCGGCCTATTTGGATCATTGCCTGCTTTTCCTGTCTACCAGCGGAGACCTTGTGGATCGTGCTACCCCTCCGCTACAACATACATTACTTATCCTGTACTGATCCTGAGTTACATCCTGTATTTACTCCAGAGCTGTACTCACTATTCTGCTGGTGCAGTCACTGTGTACATACATTACTTATTCCTGTACTGATCCTGAATACATCCTGTATTATTCTCCAGAGCTGCACTCACTATTCTGCTGGTGGAGTCACTGTGTACATACATTACTTATCCTGTACTGATCCTAAGTTACATCCTGTATTATACTCCAGAGCTGCACTCACTACTCTGCTGGTGCAGTCACTGTGTACATACATTACTTATCCTGTACTGATCCTGAGTTACATCCTGTATTATACTCCAGAGCTGCACTCCCTATTCTGCTGGTGCAGTCACTGTGTACATACATTACATTACTTATCCTGTACTGATCCAGAGTTACATCCTGTATTATACTCCAGAGCTGCACTCACTATTCTGCTGGTGCAGTCACTGTGTACATACATTACTTATCCTGTACTGATCCTGAGTTACATCCTGTATTATACTCCAGAGCTGCACTCACTATTCTGCTGGTGGAGTCACTGTGTACATACATTACATTACTTATCCTGTACTGATCCCGAGTTACATCCTGTATTATACTCCAGAGCTGCGCCCACTATTCTGCTGGTGCAGTCACTGTGTACATACATTACATTACTTATCCTGTACTGATCCTCAGTTACATCCTGTATTATACCCCAGAGCTGCACTCACTATTCTGCTGGTGCACTCACTGTGTACATACATTACTTATCCTGTACTGATCCTGAGTTACATCCTGTATTATACTCCAGAGCTGCATTCACTATTCTGCTGGTGCAGTCACTGTGTACATACATTGCACTACTTATCCTGTACTGATCCTGAGTTACATCCTGTATTATACTCCAGAGCTGCACTCACTATTCTGCTGGTGCAGTCACTGTGTACATACATTACTTATCCTGTACTGATCCTGAGTTACATCCTGTATCATACTCCAGAGCTGCACTCACTATTCTGCTGGTGCAGTCACTGTGTACATACATTACATATCCTGTACTGATCCTGAGTTACATCCTGTATTATACCCCAGAGCTGCACTCACTATTCTGCTCGTGGAGTCACTGTGTACATACATTACTTATCCTGTACTGATCCTGAGTTACATCCTGTATTATACTCCAGAGCTGCACTCACTCTTCTGCTGGTGCAGTCACTGTGTACATACATTACTTATCCTGTACTGATCCTGAGTTACATCCTGTATTATACCCCAGAGCTGCACTCACTATTCTGCTGGTGCAGTCACTGTGTACATACATTACTTATCCTGTACTGATCCTGAGTTACATCCTGTATTATACTCCAGAGCTGCACTCACTATTCTGCTGGTGCAGTCACTGTGTACATACATTGCACTACTTATCCTGTACTGAGCCTGAGTTACATCCTGTATTATACTCCAGAGCTGCACTCACTATTCTGCTGGTGCAGTCACTGTGTACATACATTGCACTACTTATCCTGTACTGATCCTGAGTTACATCCTGTATCATACTCCAGAGCTGCACTCACTATTCTGCTGGTGCAGTCACTGTGTACATACATTACATTACTTATCCTGTACTGATCCTGAGTTACATCCTGTATTATACTCCAGAGCTGCACTCACTATTCTGCTGGTGCAGTCACTGTGTACATACATTACTTATCCTGTACTGATCCTGAGTTACATCCTGTATCATACTCCAGAGCTGCACTCACTATTCTGCTGGTGCAGTCACTGTGTACATACATTACATATCCTGTACTGATCCTCAGTTACATCCTGTATTATACCCCAGAGCTGCACTCACTATTCTGCTCGTGGAGTCACTGTGTACATACATTACTTATCCTGTACTGATCCTGAGTTACATCCTGTATTATACTCCAGAGCTGCACTCACTCTTCTGCTGGTGCAGTCACTGTGTACATACATTACTTATCCTGTACTGATCCTGAGTTACATCCTGTATTATACCCCAGAGCTGCACTCACTATTCTGCTGGTGCAGTCACTGTGTACATACATTACATTACTTATCCTGTACTGATCCTGAGTTACATCCTGTATTATACCCCAGAGCTGCACTCACTATTCTGCTCGTGGAGTCACTGTGTACATACATTACTTATCCTGTACTGATCCTGAGTTACATCCTGTATTATACTCCAGAGCTGCACTCACTATTCTGCTGGTGCAGTCACTGTACATACATTACATTACTTATCCTGTACTGATCCTCAGTTACATCCTGTATTATACCCCAGAGCTGCACTCACTATTCTGCTGGTGCACTCACTGTGTACATACATTACTTATCCTGTACTGATCCTGAGTTACATCCTGTATTATACTCCAGAGCTGCATTCACTATTCTGCTGGTGCAGTCACTGTGTACATACATTACTTATCCTGTACTGATCCTGAGTTACATCCTGTATTATACTCCAGAGCTGCACTCACTATTCTGCTGGTGCAGTCACTGTGTACATACATTACTTATCCTGTACTGATCCTGAGTTACATCCTGTATCATACTCCAGAGCTGCACTCACTATTCTGCTGGTGCAGTCACTGTGTACATACATTACATATCCTGTACTGATCCTCAGTTACATCCTGTATTATACCCCAGAGCTGCACTCACTATTCTGCTCGTGGAGTCACTGTGTACATACATTACTTATCCTGTACTGATCCTGAGTTACATCCTGTATTATACTCCAGAGCTGCACTCACTCTTCTGCTGGTGCAGTCACTGTGTACATACATTACATTACTTATCCTGTACTGATCCTGAGTTACATCCTGTATTATACTCCAGAGCTGCACTCACTATTCTGCTGGTGCAGTCACTGTGTACATACATTGCACTACTTATCCTGTACTGATCCTGAGTTACATCCTGTATTATACTCCAGAGCTGCACTCACTATTCTGCTGGTGCAGTCACTGTGTACATACATTGCTTATCCTGTACTGATCCTGAGTTACATCCTGTATCATACTCCAGAGCTGCACTCACTATTCTGCTGGTGCAGTCACTGTGTACATACATTACATTACTTATCCTGTACTGATCCTGAGTTACATCCTGTATTATACTCCAGAGCTGCACTCACTATTCTGCTGGTGCAGTCACTGTGTACATACATTGCACTACTTATCCTGTACTGATCCTGAGTTACATCCTGTATTATACTCCAGAGCTGCACTCACTATTCTGCTGGTGCAGTCACTGTGTACATACATTGCACTACTTATCCTGTACTGATCCTGAGTTACATCCTGTATCATACTCCAGAGCTGCACTCACTATTCTGCTGGTGCAGTCACTGTGTACATACATTACATATCCTGTACTGATCCTCAGTTACATCCTGTATTATACCCCAGAGCTGCACTCACTATTCTGCTCGTGGAGTCACTGTGTACATACATTACTTATCCTGTACTGATCCTGAGTTACATCCTGTATTATACTCCAGAGCTGCACTCACTATTCTGCTGGTGGAATCACTGTGTACATACATTACTTATCCTGTACTGATCCTGAGTTACATCCTGTATTATACTCCAGAGCTGCACTCACTCTTCTGCTGGTGCAGTCACTGTGTACATACATTACTTATCCTGTACTGATCCTGAGTTACATCCTGTATTATACTCCAGAGCTGCACTCACTATTCTGCTGGTGGAGTCACTGTGTACATACATTACTTATCCTGTACTGATCCTGAGTTACATCCTGTATTATACTCCAGATCTGCACTCACTATTCTGCTGGTGGAGTCACTGTGTACATACATTACTTATCCTGTACTGATCCTGAGTTACATCCTGTATTTACTCCAGAGCTGTACTCACTATTCTGCTGGTGGAGTCACTGTGTACATACATTACTTATCCTGTACTGATCCTGAGTTACATCCTGTATTATACTCCAGAGCTGCACTCACTATTCTGCTGGTGGAGTCACTGTGTACATACATTACTTATCCTGTACTGATCCTGAGTTACATCCTGTATTTACTCCAGAGCTGTACTCACTATTCTGCTGGTGGAGTCACTGTGTACATACATTACTTATCCTGTACTGATCCTGAGTTACATCCTGTATTATACTCCAGAGCTGCACTCACTATTCTGCTGGTGCAGTCACTGTGTACATACATTACATTACTTATCCTGTACTGATCCTGAGTTACATCCTGTATTATACCCCAGAGCTGCACTCACTATTCTGCTCGTGGAGTCACTGTGTACATACATTACTTATCCTGTACTGATCCTGAGTTACATCCTGTATTATACTCCAGAGCTGCACTCACTATTCTGCTGGTGCAGTCACTGTACATACATTACATTACTTATCCTGTACTGATCCTCAGTTACATCCTGTATTATACCCCAGAGCTGCACTCACTATTCTGCTGGTGCACTCACTGTGTACATACATTACTTATCCTGTACTGATCCTGAGTTACATCCTGTATTATACTCCAGAGCTGCATTCACTATTCTGCTGGTGCAGTCACTGTGTACATACATTACTTATCCTGTACTGATCCTGAGTTACATCCTGTATTATACTCCAGAGCTGCACTCACTATTCTGCTGGTGCAGTCACTGTGTACATACATTACTTATCCTGTACTGATCCTGAGTTACATCCTGTATCATACTCCAGAGCTGCACTCACTATTCTGCTGGTGCAGTCACTGTGTACATACATTACATATCCTGTACTGATCCTCAGTTACATCCTGTATTATACCCCAGAGCTGCACTCACTATTCTGCTCGTGGAGTCACTGTGTACATACATTACTTATCCTGTACTGATCCTGAGTTACATCCTGTATTATACTCCAGAGCTGCACTCACTCTTCTGCTGGTGCAGTCACTGTGTACATACATTACATTACTTATCCTGTACTGATCCTGAGTTACATCCTGTATTATACTCCAGAGCTGCACTCACTATTCTGCTGGTGCAGTCACTGTGTACATACATTGCACTACTTATCCTGTACTGATCCTGAGTTACATCCTGTATTATACTCCAGAGCTGCACTCACTATTCTGCTGGTGCAGTCACTGTGTACATACATTGCTTATCCTGTACTGATCCTGAGTTACATCCTGTATCATACTCCAGAGCTGCACTCACTATTCTGCTGGTGCAGTCACTGTGTACATACATTACATTACTTATCCTGTACTGATCCTGAGTTACATCCTGTATTATACTCCAGAGCTGCACTCACTATTCTGCTGGTGCAGTCACTGTGTACATACATTGCACTACTTATCCTGTACTGATCCTGAGTTACATCCTGTATTATACTCCAGAGCTGCACTCACTATTCTGCTGGTGCAGTCACTGTGTACATACATTGCACTACTTATCCTGTACTGATCCTGAGTTACATCCTGTATCATACTCCAGAGCTGCACTCACTATTCTGCTGGTGCAGTCACTGTGTACATACATTACCTATCCTGTACTGATCCTCAGTTACATCCTGTATTATACCCCAGAGCTGCACTCACTATTCTGCTCGTGGAGTCACTGTGTACATACATTACTTATCCTGTACTGATCCTGAGTTACATCCTGTATTATACTCCAGAGCTGCACTCACTATTCTGCTGGTGGAATCACTGTGTACATACATTACTTATCCTGTACTGATCCTGAGTTACATCCTGTATTATACTCCAGAGCTGCACTCACTCTTCTGCTGGTGCAGTCACTGTGTACATACATTACTTATCCTGTACTGATCCTGAGTTACATCCTGTATTATACTCCAGAGCTGCACTCACTATTCTGCTGGTGCAGTCACTGTGTACATACATTACTTATCCTGTACTGATCCTGAGTTACATCCTGTATTATACTCCAGAGCTGCACTCACTATTCTGCTGGTGCAGTCACTGTGTACATACATTACTTATCCTGTACTGATCCCGAGTAACATCCAGTATTATACTCCAGAGCTGCACTCACTATTCTGCTGATGGACTCTATACATTTCTCAGTTTCCGCTCACCGTACAGTCCTGACTCCGGCTTTCCGGATTCTCCTTTCTCTCCTATAGAATTATCAAATAAATAGCATTAGTCCAGTAAATCAATTACAGCTTGATTTGACATTCCCCTCTCCCAATGAAGTTATACAGATCTTAAAGGGATTTTCCAGGTTTTCAATCTCCAGTCTAAAAGGAAAATCGATTACTGTCCATTTTTTTCTATGGAGCTTGCTCTCTTGCAAAGCCACAGGTTCCACTTAACTTATTTGGAGGGTACGATAAACCTACCCGTTTTACGTATCGCCATTTATTTGGCTTAATCTGGACTTCCCCTTTAAGTAATCAGTGACACTAACCTTTTTGTCCTTGTGGACCAATCTTTCCAACTTCTCCTGTAGATCCTTTCTGCCCTAAGGAGACAAACATAAAATATCCACAAGTGCCAGACTCCATGTACTGCCTTTGGTGCTAATGGTGGAAGTTAAACCTTTATTGATTGGACACGAGAGTTCTTTTTTTTTTATCTGTATAAGCCCAAAATTCCCAATAAATTTCCTAATAAATCTTCACAGAGCTCCAAATCCGCTGCATAGGAAAAGAGTTAAAGCAGTGATGCAACACTAAAAGAGAGGCCCAGTCCTGCCCGACCCAGGGTGGGGGTGATGCTCACCTGATCCCCCCACTGGATCCAGTCTGTTGGGCTCCCGGGCCGGATCAGTGATTGGCTGCACCGGTCTTGTGCGCCCCCCCCCCCGTCAACAGATCTTGTCCACGTGGGAGCGGAACTGTCAGCTCGGGAGCCCAACAGACCAGATCCAGCGGCGGGGATCAGGTGAGCATCACCCCCACCCTGGGTCGGGCAGGTCTTGACCACTCTTTTAGTGTTGGATAACCCCTTTAAAAGATACAATTCTGTCGTCTTCCTGTAGTCTCCACTAGGGGGAGCTCACTCACTACATGCAACTTATACATTGAACTCAACAATAGAATAGTATACAGTGAGCTCCACCTACTGGTGGCGGCAGGCAGGCAAAGTTTTATTGTATGGCTCTGTGTTTGGAGCTCTGTCAGAAAAATGGATCATCGGTCTCTAAAAAAAAATATCATAAAATGAATCTGCATATAGTGCATTAAAAATCGATGGGGATCTGCTATCTTACAAGAAAAGATTTGGCTTGGGGTTACTCCTAAGGGCAACCTTTAACCCCTGTACAGGGATCTGGACTTCCCTGCAGGGGAATCACCAGGCGGCCACCTCTCAGAGTAGTCTCTGTTCAGGTGATGACTGACCTACGGGGATCAAGAGCCATCACAGCAGGATGAGGCAAAAACATGATCAGGGATCAGGCCAAGGTCAGGACAGCCAGAGTAAGTGCAATCCGGTAAACAGTCCAAGGTCAGGATTTTAACTTTAGCAGTAAATGGAGAAGAAAACAGGACAGGTGGTCAAAGGAATGTGGAAGGAATAAATTTCCTATCATCTATATTCACCTTTCTCTCCTGCCGCTCCATTATATCCTTTTGCACCAGGAGATCCAGGAACGCCGGGGCAGCCTCTGAGGATGGCCAGTCTGTCCGAATCTCCCACTCCAACGACCTTCACTTCTGCTGGGTGACACATTTGTACCATCATCATGCACCACGACGTGGCCAACATTCTCTATATAATATACCTGCAGTACAACTCCTGCCGGGTTCACAAAAAGCTTTCCTATGGTCCTGAATGGATAACTATAGATAGGCAACCAAGGACTAAAAGTAGCAACACACTGCCATGCACATGCAAATATTGGAAACTAGTGATGGACGAACAACGACTGGCACGTTTCGTGTTCGCGGAACCCCATTCACTTAAATGGCAGGCGAACCTGAAAAACCTTCAGGTCATATTTGCAGCCACCAAATACTTACTAGAAGTGCACAAATAGTCCCACAACATGGACAGTGACATACCAAAGGGGGATCAATGGCAAAAATTTCCACAAAAAATATGTATTTTAATCAGGGGCCATTTTTATGCGTCTTAAAGGGAAACTCAAAATTATGCCCTGCTGGAGCCTAGAACTTTTTTATTTTAGACCACAGGAGTGCAGGCCCCAAACATTAGGCATTCACCTGACAGAAAAGGCCTTTTATGCCGCTGTATACTTTGTTCTGGGTGGTGGCGGATATGTGTGGGCTGGCATGAGTAAATTAAATTACACGTGGTTGTCACAGGTGTTGAATTCCTCCGAGATCCATGCCTCATTCATTTTTTAGAAATGTGAGTCCACACTGTCGTGAGCCGGGCGAGTGCGCTTGTCGGTCACGATCCCCCCTGCTGCGCTGAACGTCTGTCACGGTGGGGAGTGGGGGAAACCCCCCGCCGTGCGGTGTCAAAGGGTAAAAGGGGATCAGCCTGGCCAAAAGGAGTAATAAGGGAGCAGGTCACCTCCTACAGCGTCCCTAATCCTCTCCCTGACTCCTCGCCGTATGAGCGGACCCCGATGGTAGGACGACTCATACTAAGGATTCCTAGAGACCCTAAGTCGCCCTGGTAATCCCTCACCAAGGAGCAGGGAAGAGACGACCTGTTCATCCCAGTCATGGAGGAACAGGAGTCTCTATCTGAGGCCAGGCTGCAAGGAGAGGGGAACACATACAGCATAAGGAGATGGCAGGTAAGTGAAACCAGTAACACACTTACCTGCCACAGACACACTGACTGGAACCCGTGCACAAGTGCTGCTGTCCACACCAACATTAAAGGACACAGCACACACCACAAACCACACAGGAACCCAGGACAACCATAGCTGCAATAAACATGAGACAGGGGAATGTCTAGCAAACATGACACCAAACACCACCAGACATGTAACACCAAACTAGACATACAAACACCCTGAACTTAACCCACTCTATACAAATAAGGACAGGAAGGGAACGAGACACCGGGATGACATTGATGACCACAAGGGTGGAACACCCTGGACTGGAGCAGAGCTCCAGCACCAACCACAGCTGAAGTACAACTGACTGCAGGAAGAGATAAATGGTAAGTATAGTATGGTTGTACCTGCGCTGTCAGTGGGTCACTTTCCTAACTCTGTAAGCAAATAGTATACAGAGCCGCTGCTAAGTACCTAAAAGGATATCGGCTGCCCCGATCCAATTAAACATGCATAAATGTATAAAATAAATTGCGGTACCAGCGCTGGGATAAAGGAAAAATGTTGAGCGAAGGGTAATAGAAAGTACCTGGTACTTTCTATTACCCTTCGCTCAACATTCTTCCTTTATCCCAGCGCTGGTACCGCAATTTATTTTATACATTTATACAACTGACTCCAGCCAGGAAACCACAGAAGATAAAAGCCGAATGACCAGACCCAGCCAGGGAGTTAACCCTTACAGCACCAGACAGAGGGAGGCTACAACTTAAAGAGGAAGTGCACACACAAGCATACTAAACACGTTACCACCAGCAACAGCATGCGTGCCAACCACCCAGAAGGCCGAGACACTGCCACCGCATGCTCTCACAGCAACCGCAAGTGTGGCAACAGTGTCACAGCGTACACCATAGTCCGTGACACTCGACGAGGGGCAAGCCAAAAGTTCCATGGCAAATTGTGACAGCTCTGGCCAAAGGTCAAGCCTGGACACCCAGTAGTTAAGGGGTTCCTCGCTTCTCAGAGCGTCCACATCAGCCGTTAACCCGATGTAGTCGGACACCTGTCGTTCCCTGAGGCTGGATCCAGAGGGCGGCTGTCGATGGGTTGGCTGCAAGAATGATCTCATTCCCGAAGTGACCAACACATCTTCAAACCGCCCTCTTCTTGCAGGCGCGGTAGGATTGGGACCCGCACCTGTTTCGCAATTCCTCTGCCAGCGCCCTCAACAGCAGAATGCTGCATTCTGACAGCCCTCTGTGATGCTGGTAACATGTCCGCCATTTTATGTTTGTACCGGGGGTCTAAGTACGTTGCCACCCAGTACTGGTCCTTGCCCTTTATGCTTTTCATACAGGGGGCTCGGTGATGGGAGGCCAGGTGCCTTCTTAAGGCGGTCGTCCCTAGGTGAGTGTTGGGCTTACCGCGACTTATGCGTTGACAGCACAGGCTGCAGATGGCAACACTATTGTCAGCAGCTGACACGTAAAAAAAAGCCCACACTGCGGAGCCATGTGCCGGCGTCCTGGGAGCGCAAGATGTGATCGTGCATGGTGGATGGCTCGCTCCAGATACATTAGCAGTCTGCTTTTTGCCTCCTGTGCCCTGCGAGTTGTGCCTGCTTCTCCTCCCTGTCTGCTGCTCCGTCTCTCCCTCTAAACTCCCCTCCTCTTCCTCTCTTGTGGGCACCCACGTGACGTCCATCGACACGTCATCATCATCACCTTCACCACCACTGACATTAGAGATCTCGGAGTAGGCAGCAACAGCGGGGACCTCCCTCCTTGGGCTGATCTGGGTACTGTCGTCAGACCGCTGGGTGGCGGCCGTTGCTACCTCCTCTTCCTCAAGAATGGCTGCGCATCGGTAAAGTCTGGGAAAATAATTCCTCTGACTCGAGTGGAGGAGCTATGGTGGTGGTGGTGGTGTCTTTGGGGGTGCACACAGCAGAGAGTGAGGAGGGTGCTGATACAGAGGATGAGGAGGGTGCAGAAGCGGAAGGCTGAATGAGCCACTCAACCAACTCTGGTGCGTCCTTTGATGTAATCGCACGCGCCTTCTCCAACTTCCCACTTAGGCTCCGGCCTGGTGCACCTGCCCGACTCCTACCACCCCTGCGGAACGGCCTGCCTCTTCCTCTGCCTGTCATTTTCAAAATGACCCTGTGCCAAAGTCCCCAGAGAAGAGCAGTATTTGTGGAAGCAGGTATATCACACCCCTCAATCAGTATTTTGTGGAAGCAGGTATATCGCACCCCTTAATCAGCATTTTGTGGAAGCAGGTGTATCGCAGGCCTCAATCAGTTTTTTTGGGGGCAACAGGTATATCACACCCGTTGCAAATAGTTGTTCCAATAGCGTTCGTCCCTCTGTGTAGCTGCGATATCGCAGCAGAACCGCACACAACTGCTGCACAATACAAATGCACTATAATATACTTTCTATGTTAGTATATCACAAGCCTCAGTATATCACACCTATCGATAGCACACCTATACAGTCCCTAAAAGGACTTTTGTGGCCCTATTAGCTAGTGTTTGGTGTTCCTTACAGTCTGTCCCTGCTCCACACAGCAACCTCTCCCTACACTGGCAAAAAAACAAAATGTAAAATGGCTGCCAGATCGGGTTCTGTTATAGGGTGGGGGGTAGTGTTGAGCGAACTTCTGTTTTAAGTTCGGCGTCTAAAGTTCGGCTTCCGGTTAGCGGAGAATCCCGATATGGATTCCGAATTCCGTTGTGGTCCGTGGTAGCGGAATCAAAAATCGGCCATTATTGATTCCGCTACCACGGACCACAACGGAATTCGGAATCCATATCGGGATTCTCCGCTAACCGGAAGCCGAACTTTAGACGCCGAACTTAAAACAGAAGTTCGCTCAACACTAGTGGGGGGGTGTCCATGTGCTGAATTGTCCCAATTGGCTGTCCTGGGATGTGTCATGGGTCAAAGTTCGGCACAATGCAAAAGAATAGGGAGCATGTTCGGCGAATCGCGAACAAGCAAAATTCGCCGCGAAATGACCGCCGGGCGAACCGCAAGGCTATCCCCATTGGAAACATTAAATAAATTAGAATTGCATTACTGCTATACTCACTATATAAAACTGGATGCACATTGTGGATCAAAATAGTGTTGGGCCCATCTACAAGAGACAAGGTGGCTTCCAACAGATGGGACCTGCGCGGTCAGAGACAAGTCAGGGCAGTGCATGCAGAGTCCAGCCATATTATACTCTGATTAGAAGCCCTGGGCAGATGGATGAGCCACGAAGAATTCCAAACCAGCTTACCTGGACACGAGTCCTCGGCAGGACAAGAGGTGACCAGCAAGGAGAGGACAGTGATCAGCAGACGCATGTTGCTCCTGCGAAAGTCTTTTCTGGGCTGAAAGTTTACGGAAACTGGCTGAGAACATGCACCGAGCCATACCGTGCCTGCAGGCTATAAATCAGAGACTCTGTGGTCTGAACCCATTGCCTTTTTTAGTATACTAAAAGAAAGAAAAAACCAAGGCTCATTCTATACACGTAGCTCCTCATCGACTCCTCTCGGCAGTGCAGAGTTCAGCTTTGACAAGGTTGGACTGACCCACCACCGGCTTCGGAGATGGGCCCGGCCACAAGAAGGCTCATCAGCCCCATTCGGAGGGGGCGCTTGAGCAGATCTTGTGCTACTATGGGGTTCTTAGACTTTTTTGGGTTAATTAACAAACAACCTATTCCTTCCTATTGAGGGGGGGGGGGGGGGGGGCGCTCAGACGTTTCTCTGGGGGGCCCAAGGAATCCAGTCTTGAATATTCTTCATCTCTGAGACAACACATCACAAGGCCTAAGATGCCGTGGCCATAAATTAAAATGAATGGGGTCTTGTTGCCACCGACAAGTTACCGTAAAGTGACAGCAAGAAATCCAGTAGGCAACTTACCCCATTCACTTTCCTCCGTTACGATGCACAATGATTTATGTGTGTACAACGTGTGTGGCGGCCAAAGCCGTCGCGTAGCCCTAGGGGTTTGTCTTTGTCACCGCCCGATGTTCGCTGCTGCCCACCATAGACTATGTGAGTGTATGTATATAGCTATGTTTACAGTGTACGTATATACAGTACAGTATGTGTGTATGGGTATGTGAGCGTATGTATGTAAGTATATTTGTTGATGTTTGCATATACTATATATATACACTGCTCAAAAAAATAAAGGGAACACAAAAATAACACATCCTAGATCGGAATTTAATTAAATATTCTTCTGAAATACTTTGTTCTTTACATAGTTGAATGTGCTGACAACAAAATCACACAAAAAAAAAAAAAATGGAAATCAAATTTTTCAACCCATGGAGGTCTGGATTTGGAGTCACACTCAAAATTAAAGTGGAAAAACACACTACAGGCTGATCCAACTTTGATGTAATGTCCTTAAAACAAGTCAAAATGAGGCTCAGTAGTGTGTGTGGCCTCCACGAGCCTGTATGACCTCCCTACAACGCCTGTGCATGCTCCTGATGAGGTGGCAGACAGTCTCCTGAGGGATCTCTTCCCAGACCTGGACTAAAGCATCTGCCAACTCCTGGACAGTCTGTGGTACAATGTGACGTTGGTGGATAGAGCGAGACATGATGTCCCAGATGTGCTCAATTGGATTCAGGTCTGGGGAACGGGCGGGCCAGTCCATAGCATCAATGCCTTCGTCTTGCAGGAACTGCTGACACACTCCAGCCACATGAGGTCTAGCATTGTCTTGCATTAGGAGGAACCCAGGGCCAACTGCACCAGCATATGGTCTCACAAGGGGTCTGAGGATCTCCTCTCGGTACCTAATGGCAGTCAGGCTACCTTTGGCGAGCACATGGAGGGCTGTGCGGCCCTCCAAAGAAATGCCACCCCACACCATTACTGACCCAATGCCAAACCGGTCATGCTGGAGGATGTTGCAGGCAGCAGAACGTTCTCCGTGGCGTCTCCAGACTCTGTCACGTCTGTCACATGTGCTCGGTGTGAACCTGCTTTCATCTGTGAAGAGCACAGGGCGACAGTGGCGAATTTGCCATTCTTGGTGTTCTCTGGCAAATGCCAAACGTCCTGCACGGTGTTGGGCTGTAAGCACAACCCCAACCTGTGGACGTCGGGCCCTCATATCACCCTCATGGAGTCTGTTTCTGACCGTTGGAGCAGACACATGCACATTTGTGGCCTGCTGGAGGTCATTTTGCAGGGCTCTGGCAGTGCTCCTCCTGTTCCTCCTTGCACAAAGGCGGAGGTAGCAGTCCTGCTGCTGGGTTGTTGCCCTCCTACGCCTCCTCCACGTCTCCTGATGTACTGGCCTGTCTCCTGGTAGCGCCTCCATGCTCTGGACACTACGCTGACAGACACAGCAAACCTTCTTGCCACAGCTCACATTGATGTGCCATCCTGGATAAGCTGCACTACCTGAGCCACTTGTGTGGGTTGTAGACTCCGTCTCATGCTACCACTAGAGTGAAAGCACCGCCAGCATTCAAAAGGGACCAAAACATCAGCCAGGAAGCATAGGAACTGAGAAGTGGTCTGTGGTCACCACCTGCAGAACCACTCCTTTATTGGGGGGGTCTTGCTAATTGCCTATAATTTCCACCTGTTGTCTATCCCATTTGCACAACAGCATGTGAAATTGATTGTCACTCAGTGTTGCTTCCTAAGTGGACAGTTTGATTTCACAGAAGTGTGATTGACTTGGAGTTACATTGTGTTGTTTAAGTGTTCCCTTTATTTTTTCGAGCAGTGTATAAATGTGTGCATATGTATATAATAATCTGTAATGATGTTGGTGTATGTATAAACAGCATAGTATGTGACATTATGTATATAGCTATGTAGATGTCAGTGTATGTATATGGAATTAATTGTATGCTTGTACACAAATTTAAACGTATGTAATCTAACATGAATGTAGGTATGCATGTGGATGTATATATGTATATGGATTTTATGTATATGTGTTTATGCATGTGAGTGAATGTGTATATATGATGTGTGGGTGTTGTCATCTATATATGTCATTTTGTGTGAGTCTAGAGATGAGAGGTAAGTGGATGTGAGGGTATGTGCGTATATTATCTGTGATTATTATCTGTGTGTATTATGTGTGTGTATATTATCTGTGTGTATTATATGCGTGTATTATATGCGTATATTATCTGTGTATATGACTGTGTATATTATCTGTGTATATTATCTGCGTATATTATCTGCGTATATTATATGCGTGTATTATATGTGTGTATATTATATGTGTGTATATTATATGTGTGTATTATATGTGTATATTATCTGTGTGTATATTATATGTGTGTATATTATATGTGTATATTATCTGTGTGTATTATATGCGTGTATTATATGCGTATATTATCTGTGTATATGACTGTGTATATTATCTGTGTATATTATATGTGTATATTATCTGCGTGTATTATATGTGTGTATATTATATGTGTGTATATTATATGTGTATATTATATGTGTATATTATATGTGTGTATATTATCTGTGTATATTATATGTGTGTATTATCTGTGTGTATATGACTGTGAGTTCACTCTTTGATGACAGTACGTTATATACCACAGTAATGGACATGGCTGACACCCTCAGGGGGAAGAAAATCATTATGGATGGCAAAAAAAATATGGAAACTCCTCATATCAGAGATTTAATGTGCACTACACCTGACCGATTACAAATTCGGAGGATAACCCCCAACATACAAGTGCCAGTGATGCAAAAGGGAAATTCATAGGGAAATAAGTTCAGCTCCACATCTGGTGTTCCCTGGCGTCCGCCCGGGTTCTTCTTGTGGTCACAGGGCCCTTCGCTCGCTTTACACCATCCTGATCTTCATCTCAGAGACTTTGTAGGAGTAGTTGTGCCCTTTGCCATGCTTCCAGTTGATGCCAAAGGCTGTGTTATTGTGGGGCCCCAGGTAGTACTGTCCGTTCAGGTTGGCGTTATGGCAGTCCACGTACCACCACCCTGCCTTACATATCTGGGCGCAGTTGCCGCCATATTTGTCGTTGTCTTGGTCTTTGGTGGTGAACAATCCATTCTTATGAAAACTGAAGGAGTCGCCTGAAATAAAGAGGGAATTATTGCAAATGGCGTCTGAGAAGTCTCCGACATCTACTATCCTGACAACCGGTACCAGTATGATAGTGACACCTTGCTAACACCCAATATGGCCGCCATTACAGCCTCCGCAGATGCTGTCACCCAACATGGCCAGGTGCCTGACAGACCAATCCGTTTACTGAGTGGTGTATACACTAAATCCGTATCTAACTAGATTAGAGAATCGGGACTAGAGAAAAGCTGGGAGCCTTGTAGAAGCTTGGATGGCGGCCATATTGGTTGTCACCCAGTTTTCCCAGGACCAAATATAACAAAGATACGACTGAACAGACCATTTTTTAAGAGCTTATGCACACAACCGTAGCCATTTTTGCGGTCCGGAAAATATGGATACCGGCCGCGTGCGTTCCACATTCTGCTGATCGGAAAGTCCTGCCCTGTGATAGAAATGCCTATTCTTGTCCACAAAACAGACAAAAATAGGGCATGTTCTATCTTTTCTGCGGGGCCACGGAACAGACATAAGTAAGGATGAGAACACATGGTGTGCTGTCTGCATCTTTTGTGGACCCATTAAAAGGAATGGATCCGTATCCGACCCACAAAATTGTGAAACGGATGCGGAAAGAAAAACACGGTTTTGTGAATGGGCCCTAAATCTGAGTCGGACGAGCGCTCACCCATATTTCCACCAGTATATGTTCCCAGTATCAGCTTATACTTCTCGGATTCTCCAAGGATTTTGAAGGATGAATATTCGGCCGAATATTTTGCTATTTCAAAATCTTGCAGATCGATTCGCAGCTTCCAAGTACCTGGGGAGAGAATGAGAGTTGTGTTCCAGATTTTTCTGATCTTTAGAGTAGTCTCAGAGCAGTGCAGAGTATTTTAGCAGTCATGTGCTGCTGTGTGATGTGCAGTGCAGAGTATTTCAGCAGAGTCATGTGCTGCTGTAGGATGGGCAGTCTCAGAGCAGTGCAGAGTATTTCAGCAGAGTCATGGGCTGCTGTGGGATGGGCAGTCTCAGAGTAGTGCAGAGTATTTCAGCAGAGTCATGTACTGCTGTGGGATGGGCAGTCTCAGAGCAGTGCAGAGTATTTCAGCAGTCGTGTGCTGCTGTGGGATTGGCAGTCTTAGGGCAGTGCAGAGTATTTCAGCAGAGTCACGTGCTGCTGTGGGATGAGCAGTCTTACAGAAGTACAGAGTATTTCAGGAAGGTCATGTGCTGCTATGGGATGAGCAGTCTCTAAGCAGTGCAGAGTATTTCAGGAGAGTCGTATGCTGCAGTCATGAGCTTTTGGAATAAAGCAGCCATGTTTTTCTAATTCTGGACAACCCCTTTAAGTTAGAAAATATCACACAGAAATCCAGCAGGGTCAGACTTTCGCTGAGTGTTGGATGGCGGCACCTTGTATGTTGCAACCACCCTAAGGCCGGGTTCACACGAACGTGTGTGATCCGTGGCCGTATTGCGTGTGAATCCGTGTCCACAGTTCCGTGTGAATTCCGCATCACGGATGCGGACCCATTCACTTCAATGGGTCCGCAAATCCGGAATCGCGGAACGGCCACACGGGACGGGACCCCTCGGAAGCACTACGGAGTGCCTCCGTGGGGTTACGTCCCGTACTTCCGTTCCGCAAAAAGATAGAACAAGTCCTATCTTTTAGCGGAACGGCCGGATCGCGGACCCATTCCGCGATCCAATGCGGCTGACATACGGCCGGCGATCGTGCATTGCGGCCCGCTATTTGCGGGCCGCAGCACAGGCACGGGTCACACACGTTCGTGTGAACTCGGCCTAAGAGTAAGCGCAATGTAGCAGCTCGACTTGCGATTTTATGTTGTGTGACTACGTCGCCATATTGCCCTGTCCTACACAGTACTGACAGACAGAGAAGAAGGGTCTCTCTATACAGGTGGGTGTAAGACGTCACCTGCAGATGTTAACATGTGAAGATTGTCGTTCCCCAGCCAAAACTCTGTCAGCCGGCTGCCGAATCCATTCTTGTAGGATTTCCAGTCTTGGTCGAAATTCACCGAACCATCCCAACGTCTCTGGAAAACCTACAGATGGGAGTAGTAGTCTGTGCTTTAACAATATACGGAAATGCATCATTTCAAGCAGGAACATTTCCTTACCACCTGCATTGTCCTGACCTAGCCCTGCTCCAACAGCTGGTGATTTGTACCAGTGTATCAGTACATAATAAATCTATTTCATCATATTATGGAAGCATTCTCCCTTACAAACTGCCTAATATGGCTTCACAGTCCCCCATGCTGATATCAGGGGTGTAACTAGTAGGAGGTGGGTGTCCCAGGGGTCAAACAGGCCACACTTGGCCAACTTTATTCGTTACAGCGCCAGTGCAGTGAACAGAATGTTTGCCCCCGGTTAAAGAAAATCCTAGCTACATTTCTGCTGACACATTGTAACAAACACCACAAGATTAGCAGCGGTTTTCAAGGATTTTTTCATTCACAGACCGCAAGCAGAGGACTGAAACACATGGGGAGGGGGATTGATTAAAACCGTTGCCCATGACAACCAATCACAGCGCAACTTTTATGTCATATTCTGCTCTTGAAAGAAGAAAGCTGTGCTGTGATTGGTTGATATGGGCTTAACAACAGAGACCAGGGTCCTCTAAGTGTACGTTGTGGTTGCTATGGGCAACAAAAAAAACTTTCATAAATTCTCATAGACCTCCTCTATCAAAACTAACAGTAATACTGCCTTTGTTGCCCATGGCAACCAATCAGAGTGCAGCTTTCATTTCTTAAAACTGCTGTGGAAAAATGAAAACTGGGCTCTGATTGGTTGCTATGGGTAACCAAGAAGGTTTCACTGTTAGCTTGGTGAATGAGGCCTATGAATTAAGTTTAGGAAAGCGGCTTTTGTTGTAGTTTTTTGTGAATGAGGCCATGTATGAAAGCATGAAGAAAACTGAAAAGAAAATTCTGTTATACACTGCCAAAGCCACTTACAATCCAGCCCCCGCCATCTGTGTGCATATCACACAGCACCCTGAGGGGGGCGCTGCCATCTGGGTATATTGTGTACCAGTCACTGAGCACTTCCCCTTGATCTCGTAGCTCCTTGCAGTTGCGGGCAGCTGAAAAATATACAATTGTGACTCATGTTGCAGTGATCTACAACTTGTGGCTCGCCGGCTGTTGCAAAACTACAACTCCCATCATGCCTTGATGGCTGTAGGCTGTCAGGGCATGATGGGAGTTGTAGTTTTGACACGGCTGGGGGGACATTTCTATCAAGTAAAGTTTGTCACCGATTCACCCAGGCTTCACAGAAATGCACAGCCCCTGCTTTCACCTCCCCTCCCCCTCCTATCCATATCTCATCCTTTTAAGTTTTATACCGAATTCTATTCATTTCCATAGCGCAGTGCCTTAAGATGGTCGTTTTTCTCCACTCACCATAAAATACTTTTTCCGTCGCCGCTTCTCCCTTTTCACCTATATTTAACAAAAGTGAAAATAGTCATCCTAGTCTACGGTAAAGAAGATTTTACATGTGCAGCCAACAGAGCCTGTGCTGGTGGAGGCCCCCTGCACACGGATGTGTGCTTCCCGTTGCCGTATTGCGGACCGCATTTGTGGATCCGCAATACACGGGTGCCGTTCTGTGGGCAATCCGCATCACGGATGCCGACCCATTCACTTGAATGGGTCCGCAAATCCAGAGATGCGGAATGGTGCGGAGCAGAAGCACGGAACGGAATCCTACGGAAGCACTACGGAGTGCTTCCGTGGGATTTCGTCCCGTACTTCCGTTCCGCAAAAAGATAGAACAAGTCCTATCTTTTTGCGGAACGGCCGGATCGCGGACCCATTCAAGTGAATGGGTCCGCGATCCGCTGCGGCTGCCCTACGTACTGTATTCATGCATTGCGGCCCGCATTTTGCAGCACGACCACGGGGTGCACACGTTCGTGTGCAGGGGGCCTAAATCTGATCTGAAAACTGTGGCGATATTAGGCTATGTTCACACGTAGCGGTTGCAGAGCAGTTAAAATGAGTTTGCAGTTTTTGCAATTGAAACAGGTTACATAAATTTGTGTTAGGGCTCGTTCACACGAACGTATTTTGCGTCCCGTATACGGGCCGTTTTCTGCGTTCCGCATACGCTCCGTATACGGAACCATTCATTTCAATAGGTCCGCAAAAGATGCGGACAGCACTCTGTGTGCTGTCCACATCCGTTGCTCCGTTCCGTGGCCCCGCAAAAATTTTGAGTCCTGTCCTATTCTTGTCCGTTTTGCGGACAAGAATAGGCATTTCTATAATAGGCCTCCTGTTCCGTTCCGCAAATTGCGGAAGGCATACGGGCGCCATCCGTGTTTTGCGGACCGCAAAAAACGGCACGGTCGTGTGAACGAGCCCTTAATCTGTAAAATCAGCGACCGCGCGAAAACCGCATTATGATTTGTCCAACACGGGTTTAAAAAAATCTCACAATTTCTGCAAGAGGATCTGCATATGACTGAACGTTAAATCCGCAGCATGTAAATTATTTATTTATTTTTTTTACTGCAGATTTAAAAGTTTTCAATTCCGAAGATGAAATCAGCGGCAAACCCGGAGCATATGACGTCAGCCACAAAATCCGCACCATTTGTCATAGATTTTGCTGCCGCGCAATACTGCCAGATATGCTGTGGGTTCTCCGTTTCTGAAGCGGACCCGCGCCGCGCTAATGACATGCCTTAGCACCACATGGCCACAGCAGACAATCTCTGGCCGCAGCAGTCATGCTTTGAATGTGTTAGCCTCACTGCTGAGGCCAATACTGGCTGCAGAGGTCAGGTGATAAGACATGTCATCACTGCAGACTGGTGGGGGCCACCAGACCGGTATAAGGGGAATAAATATATATTTTAAATGTTTTAGTGTGGCCGACCGCATGTGACCATACCACAACCTCCCGTGGCAGGCAAAGGCCATACATTTTTTGGGTTAAATTGTGCAACCATTGGTCACCAGGGGTGGACGGGGTTTTGGACGCATTTGGCATCAGACCATGTAAGGCCTCTTGCACACGACCGTATGGCTTATTTAGTGTTTTACAGTCCGTTTTAAACGGATCTGTTTTTCCATTTTTTGTTTCAGTAGTGCTTCCGTTTCCATTCCGTTTGGTTTCTGTTTTTTGCGGATCGCAAACAGAAACGGAAACATGTCATATACAGTATACAGTAATTACATAGAAAAATTGGGCTGGGCATGAAATTTTCAATAGATGGTTCCGCAAAAAAACGGAACGGATACGGAAGACATACGGATGCATTCCATATCCGTTCAGTTTTTTTGACAGCCCCACTGACTTGAATGGAGCCACAGAACATGATTTGCGGGCAATAATAGGATATGTTCCGGAAAAACGGAAATACAGAAACGGAATGCATACGGAGTACATTCCATTTTTTTTGCGGACCCATAGAAATTAAATTGTTCCGTATACGGAATGCAAAAAAAGGAACGTAAACGGAAAAGGCCTAACTTCTAGTTTCTACAGTTTTTGATTTTCCTACCCTTTGGACCCGTTGGTCCCATCTTCCCGATGGCTCCTGAAGGACCGCATTCTCCTAAAAAAATAAGCCCGTGTAAGATTTAAAGGGACAGTTTAAAAAAATAAAAAATTCCACTTCAAACGGTAATCAATAAGACATAGTCACAGTCCGTGAAGTACAATATTTCAGGACAATCTGACACTTACCTTTTTCTCCAGGGTCTCCCTTCGGTCCAGGAGATCCAGGCATTCCTGGACACCCTCTGAGGATGGACAACTTGTCAGAGTCTCCAAGTCCAACTATCTTCACTTCTGATAGGAAGGTAGGAAAAAAAGACATGGGGCTGTAATGGTCATTCCTGAACACTGATGACCTAGGTGTGGGTGCGGGGGTCGCAGATCTACCTGGGACCTACCCAGTCTGCGGCTGATGGACCTACCTGGACATGACTCTTCAGCATTGCTGAGAACCATCACAGAGACCCAGAGCAAGGTGAACCAGCAAGTCTTCATGATAAGTGACGGGTATACTCGCCTTTCCTTGTGCCGACCTCGGCTACAGTATATATTTGTCGTACATGTGGCACAGCTGCTGCTTAAATAACAGTCCCCCGCCCGGTATGAATTGTTCTCCCTGAAGTTCCAGATAATGTGAAACAATGGACTCCGGAAGTTCATTATGGAGACATCTTGATTACACTAGGATATTTACTTATAGCTTATATAGTCTTAAGGGTCCATTCACACGTCCGTAAGTGTTTTGCGAATACGCAAAACACGGACACTGGCAATGTGCATTCCGCAATTTTCGGACCGCACTATAATAGAAAATGCCTATTGCGGACAAGAATAGGACATGTTCTATTTTTTGGCGGAAACGGAAGCACGGATGCGCAAATGCGGATGGCACATTCCGGCCCCATTGAAATTGAATGGGTCTGCACCCATTCCGCGAAATTGCAGAACGGATGCGGACCCATTTTGTGGACGTGTAAATGGACCCTTAAAGGAACCCTTAAATCTGCTGACAGATGCCATTTAATACCTGGTGGGGGGGGGGGGGTAGTCAAGACGCATAGATTCTGTGCCATGCTTCGCCACTCTAGTCTTCAGTGTACTCTACTAAGTGTTTATATATGCAGTGGCCAGGTTTGGGGTACCCTCAAAGCTATGCTGGGTCCCCCGGACACCATCGAGGTGTCACCACTTTGGAAGGGATGGTAAGGCGTGGTGCACCCCAATGGGAAATAACTCCAGAGAATCAGGGTCTGCAGTAACCAGGGGGCTTCTTTACTGGAGGAACTCAAGTGCAAAACAATACAGGAAGTGCACTGGGCTGGCTTCTCCAGTGTCCTCCCGGGCAGAAGAAGGGTTGGATGCCTAGGTAAGGCTTGAGCTAGCTGTCCCTCTCTCTCTCCGAAGGCTGGTACCCTGGACAAAGGCTAGAGGCCTACGGTCTGTGGCTCAATAGTCCAGCTGGCTCCTTGGTGCTCTTATAAACACTGATCCCTAACTGTAAGACACTAAGGGCTCTGACCGCTCTCCTTATATACAGTTTCTAACTGAACTAGAACCTTCTAGTGGGAAGGGTGGAGTGGAGAAATTCAGCCAAAACAAATACAATGTTACAACTCCCGTCTGTCATAGACTTGCATTAGAGAAATGGCAAGGACACAACAGTTTTTCCAGACAAAAACAGGTTTTTAGACATGATAACATAGCTAAAACCAGACATTCAAAAGGTCAGTCTGTCTGGTTTTGGTGGTAATCAAGGTCATTTCCCTCTAAAACATGCTCTTCTTTAACCCTCATGGTAATTGTGGAAAATTACCAGCTTCTCATTATTACCTAGAAAGTCCCAAACATCTCTCAGTATCCATTAACCCTTTCCACAGTACCAAGCAAATATCCTGTTCTTTTGCATTGTATGTGTCACAACAAACATAAAATGCAGTTAACACAGTATTAAACAGTGCACATTAACCCTTTAATGTTAAATAAAGTGAGGAGTTGATGACTCGGCATTGGGGAAATACGGGGAAATGTCCACAAATATCTACACTTCAATGTACCCCTGCTCCAGGGCACTACATATAACAATCCTCCCCAAACATCGAAATATAAAAGTTCTGCTAATGCACTATTGGTCCAAAAGAATGCCACTTATCTGATGGCCCAGAACTGCTGCCATGTAGCAGCCATTACACTGGCGGTAGAAGGGATGTCAGTTCTGGCAGCGCAATGCATGGGCTCGAAATCTACATCCCAATCCTTACCTAACACATGTGGATGTGAAATCCACCAGGTACTTCTATTAAAGGGGTTACTCACAGCATATATCTGGCAGGATGGTGGTCCCTCTGAATGATGGTCTTTCTCGGTATGATTAGGTAATTGAATCAGATCTGTGATCCTGTGCTGTATCCGGTGGTAACACATCTGAATGGACGGTGGTATTTGTGTAATCTTCAGCCCATTCAGGACCCACAAAGCAGATGTTCTTAAAGAGATTTTGGTTTATTTCTTCGATGTCGTTTTTGTAGACTTCACTATAAGGCACAGGAATTGCTTGGTTGAGAAAGTCACTTAGATCATCAGCCGGCAATGTTACTGGGGACTCGGTTCTTCCAGCCTCCAGGTCCGCCCAGTTGATAGAGCCAAAAAATGGCTGCTGACGGATGTTCTCGTTTTCACCAAGACGGAGGGAGTCCTGCTTGCACAAAAGTTTCTTCAATAGGTTTGTGCTGTCTTGGTCAAGACCTGTAAAGGCCGGTTCTTTGTCTATTACTGCTCTGCCAATATCTGCTTTGGTTTTCCCTGAAAAGGGATACATTCCGGTCAGCATCCGATATAACGTCACGCCAAAAGCGAACCAGTCCACTCCATAGCTGTACTGTCTGCCCTGCAGCATTTCCGGGGCCATGAACCTTGCAGTGCCACATCTTTTGCTGGCTGTGACCCCACCAAGCATCTTGTAAAGGGAAATGCCAAAATCGGTAATCTTCGCGTGACCATCATGGCTGAGGAGGATGTTTCCCGGTTTGATGTCACGGTGGACAATCCCCTTGGAGTGTAGAAATTGAATGCCACAAACTATTTCTGCAGCCAAGAACTTGACGGTGAGAATGTCCACCTTTGGCGTCTTCTTAAGATAGCCATCAAGGCTTCCACCTCTGGCCAGCTCCATCACATAGAATACGTAGCTGGTTGTGTGGAAGACGGCATACCCGTGGACTAGGAAGGGACACTCGTTGGACAGCTTTAGGATGTATCTCTCGGTAAGGTGGTACTTTAATGACTTGGATTTTGGCTGGATCTTAATTGCCACCTGCTCTCTACGGACGACATCCGTCGCCAAGATGACTTTGCCGAACCCACCCTCTCCGAGTATGTGATGGTAGCAAAACTTATCCGCACTTAAAGAGGTGCAAACTCTCTGGAGGCCGGAGCAGGACTGGCTGATGTCTAGCACAGGTTCCTCACTTTTGATTTTTTTCTTACCCTGCCTGGGTTCTCCGGTTTTGCTACCGTCAAGTTGCTCGCTTGATCTTTTCCTCTTCGGCGGTGATGGACTGGACGGCGTTTTTCCATCTGGTGGTTTTTTTTCAGTCCCGATCCTGGGTCTCTTATGTGGAACTTGTTCTGAAACTTTCTCCTCCTCATTTTCGGCCGCGGCCTCCTCTTTCTTCATCCCTCTACGTCTTTTCCTGGAGCTCATTGTCAACGAGTCCAAAAGACGTTAAAAAATTAAGTAAATTTACATCCAAACTTGCAAGTAACACAGAAGTGTCGCGCCAGTTTGAAGTGTCTGGAAAGTCTGAGCTTCAGGAGTCTCGGAACTGTAAAAAGGAACTCTATGATGTCATTGGTGATTGTGATGTCATGGTCTCCAGGAGGTTGCCAAGTACTGGTTTGTGATGTCATCAGATTTGCATATTCAGTGGATGAAGGAGGGCACTTGATTGTGATGTCATGGGATTTGCATATTCAGTGGACAGAGGTCAGACGTGGATTGTGATGTCATGAACTCCATCTTGAAGGGAAGGGGAATGTACAAAGTCTGTGCGGATGAGGCAAACCAAGGCCCATCACTAACATATCTGATCTTATTACACTGGTTTCCAATGGGGGCCCCATATAGTAACCACATGCCGGCTCACAAGACCCCGACCCCCTGAACTGAACAAAGATCACCAGTAGGTTCTATGACCATCTAGGTTCAGTTCAGTAGAGCGGTGCCACCATAATGCCGATGTCTGAATCCAGTCTAACGTTACCCCTGCAGTCATATCACTACAGAGATCAGGCATTGTATGTAATCACGTATATGGGGAAGTTACATGACACTGTACCAGGCGGCCAGGATGTGGTTACCATGAGGTCTGCGGAAGATGTGAAGGTTTATGCAGAAATCCATGGCCGAAATATAAAAACCAGCAATTTCTACTAAATGTGTACGGTCATAAAGCTGGCTTTTGGGACTTGCTCTTACTTGCCACCTTCACGGACATTGCCAGGATATCTGCCGGTCTAGGATTCCCTGAGCACATCACATGGCGGCGCTGAACGGTTGCTTTGGGCAACTGCTCCACTTTACCTTATGTTCCTATACATACAAATGATTTGTGTGCCATGCATTTTCTTCCATGTAAAGGGTGGTCTGCAAGAGGTGCCAACCCGAGGGGTCTCATCCTGCAAAACTGATGGCTGATTATAGGGGTTCACTGGCTCCACGGTACGCAGATGTGGAAATGATCCAATCATGGACCTTATGGACATACCACAGGTACAGAACTCAAGGTGATTGCTTAGAACCCATGCACTTGGCAGACTTCACCTGTCTTAAAGAGAAAGTGCACTTTTAATAGGGCGATAGTCCTCAATCAGAAGACCAGGTGGTCTGCGTCTATAATATATGGTTAGGGGCTTGCAGCAAAGCTCTGAGTACAGCACGCAGACCCTTACTAGAGAAAGGGAGGGTCCCCCTACCAATACATACCAGAAGACAGAAAACAACACATATACCCATTAAAGGGGTTGTCCAGATTTAGAAAAAATACATTGCTGCTTTCTTCCAGAAACATCAACGTACCTGTCCACAGGTTGTGCCTGGTGCTGCAGCTCAGTCCTATTCACGTCAATGGAGCTGAGCTGCAATACCAAACCCAACCTAGGACCAGGGGTGGCGGTGTTTCGACAAGAAAGTAGCTTTTCCCCCCTCCAAATTCTGGACTACCTCTCTGATCCATCTCCTCTGCATGTGTCACCTTGTTTAATACATGTGAAAGTATTCAGGAACACAACTTTCTGTGGTGCCTCGCACCTCTTCTTCCTGGACCATAGGGGTTGTCTGGGCTACACCAGGATAGGTCCCCAGTATCAGACCGATGGGGTCCGCCACCTTATCATCTGTTTCGGGCAGCCGTGGCGCTGGAAACTTTACGGTGTACGCAGATCCATACATGGTGTAGTGGCCGTGCTGGGGAACTGCAAGTGAATGGGAGCCGCGGTGCAGTATGCCGGGGCGTGCTACCCGAGGATAGCGCATCAATATCTGTAGCCCAGACAGACCCCTTAACCCTTCTTTCGTTTGCCTGCCCGCCATAATCAGTAAATCCCAGAGGCGAGGTACTAAACATGACTACACAGCTTTATTGTGAAATTCTGCTTGCTGAGAAAGGGTGGATTCAGTAAATCTTTATGAAAACATATCAACATTAAAAGAGGAATAAAATTAGACATCTTTAAAACGCACAAAAACAAAAAAAAAATAATAAGCGATGGCTAGGCCCACACATCGGGGAGAGGTGATATGGCACAGAGACGCTGCGGGCTCCGCACTTCTGCAAAACCACTTCCTTTTTCTGTTTCTTAACCCAATCCTGACATCGGAAGCACAGGGGCTCGGCCAGCTGAACGGTGCCCTCTGTAAGGCAGTGAGGAGCTTCCCAGAGCTCTTGAGGTGTTGTGGAACTACAGATCCCAGCAGGGCTTGCAGTAGCACAAAAGCTGAAGAGTAAGTTGCCCGTCTCTGCTTTCGATGAGTCGGCCCAGCTCGCTCACGTACAAACATCTGAAACATATATATATTTGTATATATATAGAAAGGGAAGATCAGTTTTTTTTGTGAAGCAGAATAAAAATCCCCCAAAATTCTGCTACCGCGGACCCCGAAAACCAGCAGAGGGGGTCAAGGAAAAACATGGCACTGGCACGTCGCCCCAGAACTTGCAAAAGATGTCCCCAACTCCTTAAAAAAAAAAAAAAAGTCCTAAAAAGTATGGCACCTGAGCTCGACAACGTGGTCCCCGTAGGTGGAACCTGCAGAGCATGGCACCGACCACGTCTCATGGTGCGGGAAGGGGCGGCAGATGTTGGCGTCGCCTCCCCTCGCTGACCTCTTGGAAGGTCCTTTGCAGTAAGGCAAGTGTGGTTGACATAGAAGGAGTGGTACACCGCTTCATCACTGGCCCCCTCGTCAGCCCAAGGTACAGACCAGGGCTGGATGGGCAGAGAGCGGAGAGCGGGCGTGAAGAAGGGGGCGATGGGGGGAGGTGGTCTTTCTTTTGCAGTTTGGCCGCACTTTACAGGAGATTGCACGTGGTCTTCTTGCGACCTCTCTTGGCTTGTAAGGCAGCTCTTGTCGCCATCTCAAACACTTCCCGCACACCGTCCTTTGTTTTAGCAGAGCATTCCAGGTAGCCAAAGGCACTGATCCTATTTGCCATATCCCTGCCTTCTTCTGGCTTCACCGGCTCCTGTACAGAGAAACAAGGTCAGCAACGTGCATAGTTCTAGAGGATCCACCCTTCTCCCATGTCCCAGCACCGACCATTCCCCGGCAGCCCCCCTGAGGCTAGCATCGGAGCATCTGATGCGCTCCCTTGCCCTGCGCTAGATCGCGCAGGGCAAGGGCTCTTGTTTGCAATCACACACTGCCAGGTGGAAGCTTCCGCCCGGCAGTGTGTTCGGTGACATCACCGGCTGTGATGGGCGTGATTTAGCGCTGCCCTAGCCGTTTTACTGGCTAGGGCAGCGCGCTAAAGCCCGCCTATCAGTGCCGGTGACATCACCGGGCTTCCTGGCAGCTCCGCTACGTCACTGGATCTCCAAAAAAATGCCTTTGCCCTGTGCGATTTAGTGCAGGGCAAAGGAGAGCATCAGAGAATGAACTGCTCCGATGCTCAAGTCAGGGGGCTGCCTGGGTGAAAATGGCTCAGCTCTGAACCCAGAGAACCCCTTTAAAGAGAACTTGTCACTCTGCCTGAACCATGGGCAGCATGAAATCCCGACAGCCTCCCTTGTTACCAGCAGCCATGTTGTACTGCGGCGTTTTTCAGGGAAAAGAGCTGGGAACAGGGAGACGAGTCAGGGGGGTGGCTCCCCACCCAGTATGATTGACAGGTCTCACTCTGACCTACGAAAAGACAGACCTGTCAATCTAACTGAGCTAGGCCCTGAAGTCGCCGCGTTAGTAATGGGGAGTCGGTGGTTCGGACAGCTTGAAGCTCCTGACCGCTTCCCCTTAAAGGGGAACTCAGCAGACCTTCAAATTCCCTACAGAATAAACTCTGCAACAGACCTCACCATCAGAAGTGACCATGCTGGACCTTTCTGCTGCAGAGGATCAGCATGGGCTCCTTATGTCCTACATGACAACCTAATACTCTGGACTCCAGTGCTACTTCTCTTAAAGGGCACCGCTTCCACTACTGACCACAGCGACGTCAATCTTGGCGCCAGCTCTCCCATAGCAAACTGGAAATGATGCAGATATTTCTACAGGCATCCAACCATGTAGTCAGTACTTTGTCTGCATAGGAGGGGACCCCAAACCGCTTACAGCAGGCATGCTCAACCTGCGGCCCTCCAGCTGTTGTCGTTTTACCAAAGCTGGAGGGCCGCAGGTTGAGCATCCCTGGCTTATAGCAAGGTGAGAAATGCATTAGTGCCCTAGTGTAGCCCCCTTAAAGGGGTTGTCTAGGCTAGGAGCAGGCAACCCCTATGACCCTAATATGTGTGGTCCATTTACAAAAAAATCCACTCACCCGTCTGCAGTCCCACGCTGGTGCGCCAAGGAAGTGGCTTGGTTCAGTGACCGCTGCAGTCAATCACAGGCCTCAGCAGTCACTGCTACGTTACAGAGGTTCAAGCAGATGTGACCCCTGAAGCCCTGAACCAAGCCACTTCCTGTACCTGCGGGGACCAGAAGCAGCGGCAAGGGGATGGGGGGGGGGGGGGGGGGGATTTTGCGAAGGGCCGGCAAGTATGGGCCACACGTTAGAACAATAGGGGTTATTGGCTCCTAGGCTGGACAACCAAGTGCCCGACCTCCATAGGCTGCACTAGGTGAGAGGCAGACACACAGGACAGCACTTGTGTGCCACAGGATTCTGCAGGACTTTTTCTTAGATCTCTGTGCTGTTCCTCTGTTATTCCTCCTGGAACTGTATAACTGGGTGTGTGTCCATATACGATCTGACAATGTATAGGGTAAACACCCAGTTGGCAATTTGTGCAAAGATCTCCCGGAGGAATAACAGAGGAACAGCACAAGGCAGAAAAAAAAGATGCTCCAGAAATGTCATTACATGGGGGATGCAAGTAGTCACTA
This sequence comes from Bufo bufo, assembly GCF_905171765.1. NCBI lineage: Eukaryota > Metazoa > Chordata > Amphibia > Anura > Bufonidae > Bufo > Bufo bufo. The sequence goes on along the minus strand of NC_053396.1, from coordinate 13,073,357 downwards.
AAACAGACGTGTTAAGAGAGGGGACGGGTCCTCTTTAAAGGGCTTCTCCAGGTTTCCAGTGTCTAGAAGAGACTGAAAAGCCCTCCCCCTGCAGATGCCCCCGGTGACTACCTCCCATTCTCAGTACAATCAGATTTATTTATCAGAGCACAGACATCCCCTTTAATGTACTGAAAGGCTTTCCTTTAGACCCGACTACACATCCTGCTCTTCCTCCCACTACGACCCCTCCGTGCCGCCGGCGCCGCTCCCACCTGCTTCATCTTGGCCAGCTCACGCCGGGTGTGCTCGTCATTCCTCAGATCCTTCTTGTTTCCTACCAATATTATGGGCACGTTGGGGCAGAAATGCTTCACCTCCGGAGTCCACTTCTCAGGGATGTTCTCTGGAAACAAAGTGTCATTATTTCTTTAGTACAGAAACTCAAGATCCCAAATGACCTCTGTCTATAGGTGCGAAGGGGGCACAACCAAACATCGTACAAGATTCAGCATACATGACACCGGCTGACCTGTTACATGTGCGCTTGGCAGCTGAAGGCATCTGTGTCGGTCCCGTGTTCCTATGTGCCCGCATTGATTGGAATTTTTTTTTTTTAATGCAAATGAGCCTCTAGGAGCAACGGGGGCGTTACCATTACACCTAGAGGCTCTTCTCTCTCTGCAACTGCCACGCCCTCTGCACTTTAGAAGTCAGGGCCAGGCAGTGTAAATGTGATCACCATCAGCCCTGTCAATAAAACTGCAGTGGCAGAGAGAGCAGAGCCTCTAGGTGTAACGGCCACGCCCCCATTGCTCCTAGAGGCTCATTTGCATTTTTTCTCATCAATGCGGGCACATAGGAACACGGGGCCAACACAGACGTCTTCAGCTGCCAAGTGCACATGTAACAGGTCAGTCAGCGTCACAGACCACAGCAGTAAAGCAGCACTCCGGCCCCTTCAATCTCAGAATCGGAAGAGGTCCGTCCCCACCGATGGCCTTTATTTCATATGATGGGACCACCCCTTTAATGTATGGCAAATTTACAGTCTGCAAAATACTGATACTGTGCGTGTTGCATCTGCACTTTTTGCGGATCCATTGATTTCAAAGGGTCCGTATATTTTGCAGCCCAGCATAGGACATGTTGTATCTTTTTGCGGAAAAGACATATGGATGCGGAAAGCACAGAGATGATCCGCGTGCTTTCCGCCTCCGTACGTCTGTTCCGCAAAAAAAGCAGAACATCTGCAAAAAATGCAGACCACGGATCCACTGAAATCAATTGGTCCGCAAAAAAAACAAAAATAAATGCAGGCGGCACACGGACCGCAAAATGGATATGGTCGTGTGCATGAGGCCTTACTCACCCAAACTGTCAGGGCTGTCAATGGAGAAACACATGAGGATGACATCAGTATCCGGATAGGACAGGGGTCTGAGACGATCGTAGTCCTCCTGGCCAGCGGTATCCCACAGAGCCAGCTCCACCTGCAAAAAAATAAAACATCAGATGACCACAGTTCTTAAATACATATTGATAGCATATTGGTGGGGTCTCTACTCCCCACCCATGTGATCTTCTAAAAGGTGCTGGGTCCACTATGTCCTGCAGGAGCGGATCCTGGTACTGAACACGCAGAGAATGGGTGGGTCACCTATAAGGGGGCGAGGTTCCTTTGCATCGCACCCCAGACCCCGCCTGTGATGAAGCCCCCCTCTCTTATTCTCACCTGTTTGGAGTCGACCTCGATGTCAGCCACATAATTCTCAAAGACGGTGGGCACGTAGACCTCCGGGAACTGGTCCTTGCTGAATACGATGAGCAGACAGGTCTTACCGCAGGCGCCATCACCCACAATGACAAGCTTTTTACGTATGGCAGCCATATCTGAGGAGAGAAGGGTAGGACATGTTACAAACAGCATAGACATCCTCCATGTGTCCATACTAATGCTGATCCAAATATACTCCAGAGCTGCACTCACTATTCTGCTGGTGCAGTCACTGTGTACATACATTACTTATCCTGTACTGATCCAGAGTTACATCCTGTATTATACTCCAGAGCTGCACTCACTATTCTGCTGGTGCAGTCACTGTGTACATACATTACATTACTTATCCTGTACTGATCCTGAGTTACATCTTGTATTATACCCCAGAGCTGCACTCACTATTCTGCTGGTGCAGTCACTGTGTACATACATTACTTATCCTGTACTGATCCAGAGTGACATCCTGTATTATACTCTAGAGCTGCACTCACTATTCTGCTGGTGCGGTCACTGTGTACATACATTACTTATCCTGTACTGATCCCGAGTAACATCCAGTATTATACTCCAGAGCTGCACTCACTATTCTGCTGGTGCAGTCACTGTGTATATACATTACTTATCCTGTACTGATCCTGAGTTACAACCTGTATTATACTCCAGAGCTGCGCTCACTATTCTGCTGGTGCAGTCACTGTGTACATACATTACTTATCCTGTACTAATCCTGAGTTACATCCTGTATTATACTCCAGAGCTGCACTCACTATAATGCTGGTGGAGTCACTGTGTACATACATTACAATACTTATCCTGTACTGATCCTTAGTTACATCCTGTATTATACTCCAGAGCTGCACTCACTATTCTGCTGGTGCAGGCACTGTGTACATACATTACTTATCCTGTACTGATCCTGAGTTACATCTTGTATTATACCCCAGAGCTGCACTCACTATTCTGCTGGTGCAGTCACTGTGTACATACATTACATTACTTATCCTGTACTGATCCCGAGTTACATCCTGTATTATACTCCAGAGCTGCACTCACTATTCTGCTGGTGCAGTCACTGTGTACATACATTACTTATCCTGTACTGATCCGGAGTTACATCCTGTATTATACTCCAGAGCTGCACTCACTATTCTGCTGGTGCAGTCACTGTGTACATACATTAGTTATCCTGTACTGACCCTGAATTACATCCTGTATTATACTCCAGAGCTGCACTCACTTTAATTCTCTCAATGTGCACAAATCCCACAAAAGTCAATGACACAGCCTCTGTTCAGATGACATCATATGGTGCACATGACATCATGCATAGGCATGGCTATAAACAATGGAGGACAGCACAAGCACAGTAGACAAGTGTTCAGCCCGAGTTTGGGGATTGCTAGGGCGGAGCTGGGAGTTAAAGGGCAGGTCAATTGTGGACAACCCCTTTAAGCCCTGGGTGATATCAGCAGCGCTCATCTAACATTCCCTAGCACATCAGAATTGTGTATTTCCTACTCCCCTAGCCCCGCCCACACGTCATGACGTCATTCACACCTCACGACGTCAGCATTCCCTTACTTCCTTCTAAACACTGCTCTCTTTCACAATCAGCCCCTGAAGCCGATACAGGACTTCCCCCACACCCTCCCGTGACGTAATGCACCTTTCTGCCGACGTCATCTGACACACACACATATACAGGCGGGAAACACCCTAAAACCCGAATCCGCTTCGAAACAAAGAGCCTTCTACTCCTCAGCGACTGCTCGGTGCCAAACTAGGCCCCCGGTTCAAACTCCGTCCCCGTTAAGAGCCCACTTACCTTCCGCTCTGTCCCGCTGCTTCCACCCGTCCGATCAGCTGTGACGTGTCAAGCATCCGTTCTCTCTGCCAATCAGAACGAGCACCGCCCAAGACTGACAGCTCGGGGAGCCAATAGAGAACAGAAGCGGAGGAACGCCCGAGTGACAGGAAGAGGATGTGATTGACGCCTAAAACCATCCAATCAGAAGCCTGACAGGCCCGCCAGTGCATGGTGACGTACAAGAAGTGCGCTGGTCACATGACCTAAGCGATAAAGTCGCCATTTTTATTTAGGCCAAAAGGAAAAGCAGGCTGTAGATATCCCTTACACACTACCATCACATCATGCAGCTGCGGTTCTGGAACTGTAGACCGGCCATATTCACGACGCGTGCGTGAGCCTCTACTTACACTGAGTTTTATGTAATACGCTCCCAACCATATGAAGGGTTAACCTTTCACCTACTTTCTGGGCAGCATTCACACATCCTCATCACTGCCGTGTATGCGATATTCACCTCATGCACGACTTCTATTCATTGCTGCAAAAGACATCTGTTCTGTACTGTCTGTGGTGCTTCAATATGTCAAAGTGTAGCAACCAGCAGAATAGTGAGTGCAGCTCTGGAGTACAATACAGGATGTAACTCAGGATCGGTACAGGATAAGTAATGTATGTACACAGTGACTGCACCAGCAGAATAGTGAGTGCAGCTCTGGAGTATAATACAGGATGTAACTCGGGATCAGTACAGGATAAGTAATGTATGTACACAGTGACTGCACCAGCAGAATAGTGAGTGCAGCTCTGGAGTATAATACAGGATGTAACTCTCGATCAGTACAGGATAAATAATGTAATGTATGTACACAGTGACTCCACCAGCAGAATAGTGAGGGCAGCTCTGGAGTATAATACAGGATGTAACTCAGGATCAGTACAGGATAAGTAATGTAAGTATACAGTGACTGCACCAGCAGAATAGTGAGTGCAGCTCTGGAGTATAATACAGGATGTAACTCAGGATCAGTACAGGATAAGTAATGTATGTACACAGTGAGTGCACCAGCAGAATAGTGAGTGCAGCTCTGGACTATAATACAGGATGTAACTCAGGATAAGTAATGTATGTACACAGTGACTGCACCAGCAGAATAGTGAGTGCAGCTCTGGAGTAAAGTACAGGACAAGTAATGTATGTACACGGTGACTCCAGAGCTGTACTCACTATTCTGCTGGTGGAGTATAATACAGGATACGGCTACTTTCACACTCGCGTTTTGTGCGGATCAGTCATGGACGGATCCGTTCAGATAATACAACCGTCTGCATCCGTTCAGAACGGATCAGTTTGTATTATCTGTAACATAGCCAAGACTGATCCGTCTTGAACACCATTTAAAGTCAATGGGGGACGGATCCGTTTTCTATTGTGTTAGTGAAAACGGATCCGTCCCCATTGACTTATATTGTGTGCCAGGACGGATCCATTTGGCTCCACTTTTTTAGGCGGACACCAAAAACGCTGCAAGCGGAATTAAGACTAAACGGCGGCAAACTGATACATTCTGAGTGGATAATTTTCCATACAGAATGCATTAGAGCAAAACTGATCCGTTTTGGACCGCGTGTGAGAGCCCTGAACGGATATCCCAAACGGAAACCAAAACGCCAGTGTGAAAGTAGACTAAGGCCTCATTCATGCACACGACAGTATTTTTTCACGTCCGTTGGTCTTCCTTGATTTTTCGAGGATCCACGGACATGAGAAAAAAAGTCGTTTTGGTGTCCGCGCGGAGCCAAACGGATCCATCCTGAATTACAATGCAAGTCAATGGGGACGGATCCGTTTGACGTTGACACAATATGGTGCAATTTCAAACGGATCCGTCCCCCATTGACTTTCAATGTAAAGTCAGGAGTTAATATACCATAGGATCTGAGTTTTCTCCAATCCGATGGTATATTTTAACTTGAAGCGTCCCCATCACCATGGGAACGCCTCTATGTTAGAATATACCATCGGATTTGAGTTACATCGTGAAACTCAGATCCGACAGTATATTCTAACACAGAGGCGTTCCCATGGTGATGGAGACGCTTCAAGTTAGAATATACTGAGAACTGTGTACATGACTGCCCCCTGCTGCCTGGCAGCCCCCAATCTCTTACAGGGGGCTGTGATCCGCACAATTAACCCCTCAGGTGCTGCACCTGAAGGGGTTAATTGTGCATAGCATAGCCCCCTATAAGAGATCAGGGGCTGCCAGGCAGCAGACCCCCTCCCTCCCCAGTTTTAATTTCATTGGTGGCCAGTGCGCCCCCCCCCCCTCCCTCTATTGTATTATTTTCATCGGTGGCACAGTGAGCGCCCCCCCCCGATTGTATTAATATCATTGGTGGCCAGTGTGCGGCCTCCCCCCCCCCCGATCATTGGTGGGAGCGGAGAGTTAGAAGCATCATACTTACCTGCTGCGCTGTCTGTGACCGGCCGGGAGCTCCTCCTACTGGTAAGTGACAGGTCTGTGCGGCGCATTGCTTAATGATCTGTCACTTACCAGTAGGAGGAGCTCCCGGCCGGTCACAGACAGCGCAGCTCGCAGGTAAGTATGATGCTTCTAACTCTCCGCTGCCACCAATGATCGGGGGGGGGGGGGAGGCCGCACACTGGCCACCAATGATGTTAATACAATATAGAGGGGGGGGCGGTGCACACTGGCCACCAATGATAATACAATAGAGGGAGGGAGGGGCGCACACTGTGCCACCAATGAAAATAATACAATATACTGAGGGGGGCCGCACTGGCCACCGATGAAATTAAAACTGGGGAGGGAGGGGGGGTCTGCTGCCTGGCAGCCCCTGATCTCTTATAGGGGGCTATGATATGCACAATTAACCCCTTCAGGTGCAGTACCTGAGGGGTTAATTGTGCGGATCACAGACCCCTGTAAGAGATCGGGGGCTGCCAGGCAGCAGTCATGTACACAGTTCTCAGTATATTCTAACTAGAAGCGTCCCCATCACTATGGGAACGCCTCTGTGTTAGAATATACTGTCGGATTTGAGTTTTCAAGAAGTGAAAACTCAGCTCTGAAAAAGTAACCTACGGCCACGGATCAAGGACATGGATGCCAATCTTGTGTGCATCCGTGTTCTTTCACAGACCCATTGACTTGAATGGGTCCGTGAACCGTTGTCCGTCAAAAAAATATGACAGGTCATATTTTTTTGACGGACCGGAAACACGGATCACAGATGCGGCTGCAAAACGGTGCATTTTCCGATTTTTCCACGGACCCATTGAAAGTCAATGGGTCCGCGAAAAAAAAACTGAAAACGGCCACGAATGCACACAAACGGTCGTGTGCATGAGGCCTAAGTAACATAATGTATGTACACAGTGACTCCACCAGTAGAATAGTGAGTGCAGCTCTGGAGTATAATACAGGATGTAACTCAGGATCAGTACAGGATAAGTAATGTATGTACACAGTGACTGCTCCAGCAGAATAGTGAGTGCAGCTCTGGAGTATAATACAGGATGTAACTCAGGATAAGTAATGTATGTACACAGTGACTGCACCAGCAGAATATGAAGTGCAGCTCTGGAGTATAATACAGGATGTAACTCAGGATCAGTACAGGATAAGTAATGTATGTACACAGTGACTGCTCCAGCAGAATAGTGAGTGCAGCTCTGGAGTATAATACAGGATGTAACTCAGGATCAGTACAGGATAAGTAATGTATGTACACAGTGACTGCTCCAGCAGAATAGTGAGTGCAGCTCTGGAGTATAATACAGGATATAACTCAGGATCAGTACAGGATAAGTAATGTATGTACACAGTGACTGCACCAGCAGGATAGTGAGTGCAGCTCTGGAGTATAATACAGGATGTAACTCAGGATAAGTAATGTATGTACACAGTGACTGCACCAGCAGAATATGAAGTGCAGCTCTGGAGTATGATCTAGGACTGGTAGACGATGTAAGGCGCTGATATATAAAGAAGAGATCGATGTGTCAGAAATTCATTCCTTTCTTATTTTATTTTTTTTCAGATTTCAAACACAGTATAAAGAGACATTTCTACAAGAACAGCAGTACTGTATTTCTCATTACACTAAAGCTCTATCTCACTGCTCTTCAGCCCTCAGGTCACCGGCGTGGTCTGGATGGTGTGGGCAAGGCAAAAAGAAAAGAAAAATTTATGGTATGCTCCCCATGCAGCTGGTCTTACAAGTGAGGGCACAGATGTCTCCAGCTTAATTCCCAACAACCCTCCTTCCAGCAGATGGCGCCACATGCGGCAGGTGCACTAAACGACTAGCGGTACAAATACATGGAGCAGGAAATGTCATCGGTGTCTGGAGCCTCTCGGAAAGAATGGCGGAGGAGACTGGACAGGTTCGGGAGGGGGGAGCTTGGGAGTAAGCACCTCTAAAGGGGTGTTGGAGTGCAGGCGAGAGGACAGGGTGCTGGTTAGTTGGATCTAAGTGTTAAAAATGGTCATGTACAGAAAATGATCACAAACCTCACATGATACCAGACAGGTGATAGGGTTACATTAAGATGAGTCGTGCACCCCCCCTCCCCCCCTTTCTTAGTCATGTTCCCTTCACCACACTGAAGGGTTAATAGCAGTAGAAGAGTCAAACTCCCGAAACTTTTTTTTCTTTTTTAATTCCTCAAAATTCACCCCCCCCCCCCCCCCCAAATCCTGTGCCCATTTCCGATCTGCTCCAGCTATCCCTTCCCCAACGTGCACTGCAGCTGGAGATCTGGTGGCCCTCAACGGATTGTGTAGCGGACATAGGGGACCTCCACATCCCCTCCGTCGTCGTCATTGCAGCAGAGCTCGAACACTAGAGCTTTCACGTGTCTCCCGATCTTCTTCCTGGAAACCTTTGTGACAATTTCGGTCATCCTGCAAGAGAAGAGATACCACAGAGTCACTGGGAGAGTCTGGTGCCAGTCCTCTGCATAACCAGTCACGTACAAGTCAGGAAAGGCTGAGTAATAAGCCCTCACCCCACGGCCCCCAGCCGATTCTCGGGACCCACCGCCCCCCAGCGATCAGCCGATTCTCGGGACCCGCCGCCCCCCAGCGATCAGCCGATTCTCGGGACCCGCCGCCCCCCAGCGATCAGCCGATTCTCGGGACCCGCCGCCCCCCCAGCGATCAGCCGATTCTCGGGACCCGCCGCCCCCCAGCGATCAGCCGATTCTCGGGACCCGCCGCCCCCAGCGATCAGCCGATTCTCGGGACCCGCCGCCCCCAGCGATCAGCCGATTCTCGGGACCCGCTGCCCCCAGCGATCAGCCGATTCTCGGGACCCGCCGCCCCCAGCGATCAGCCGATTCTCGGGACCCGCCGCCCCCAGCGATCAGCCGATTCTCGGGACCCGCCGCCCCCAGCCGATTCTCGGGATCGACTTGCTGAAGCTACCAGCCGCCCCTAGAAGCTGCTGTCAACATGCACTTGAGTTATATGGCACACCCATGGAAGTAAGCAGGTGCCTATGTATAATACGGTTGCACCAAGTCTAATAGGGAGGAATTAGAAGACGACGCACAGGGCATAAGAGTTGGGGTTGCCATGAGCACACTGGCCATTACCCGGCTTTCCCAGAAACCGATAAATTGGGTCCATTTCTTTGCAATCTCATACAAACCCTTCCTCTATGTAACAATTCCGGAGCATCTATTCCTCTAGTCTGTGTTGTGCCATGCCTGCTAGAAGTAATGAATGAATTACTAGCAGTATGGTCCAAATGGGTGTTACCTGTTGGGGAAGGGGGGTGTCCCTGCACAGTCTGACACTGGCAGCACTGATTGGATAACGTCAGACTGTACAGGGACACATCCCCAACTGGTAACACCCATCTAGACCAAAGTACTAGAAATTCACTCCTAACTTCCAACAGAAAATGTATTCAAACACCTGTGCCTCTTAAATTTGGCTCCTCCAACTCCAGTGCACACAATATGGCGGCTTATGAAACCTCTTAAACCCCCCCCCCAAAATCTCTGCGATCAGCTGTACGGGAAGTTAAGTGTTCCCTTCCCCTGAAGCGCCACCACAGGGGAAATGAAACATTACATGGTGCCCAGTGTAACGCACTGACGCTGCGGCGTCCTCCAGAGAGACGGACGCTGTTCGTAATTGCTCTAAGCTCTGGCTAACAGAGGAGCGCGTCCTACAAAGATGTACCAATGAACCCATGTTGTATAAACTCCGACTGCTCTATCTCAGGCCCCCCACCAACTAAAATCATGAAGAAGAAGAAATGGTGGAGGATACTAACGGGAGTTCTAGACGTTCCTTCAGCTTGGCGGCTTGCATGAAGAAGGAGTAGAGCATGGATACTCCCTGCGACAACATTGTGATCTCCAGTTTATGTTCGTCCTGTAAACAATAAAACATACCAGGTTTATACATCACCAGCTAGTTAATCAGTGACAGCTAGTCACCCAAGCAGATGACATGGGCAAACTGATTCATGTCTCCCTCACCGCAGCGCTAGGGGACCTTCTGCGGCACCTCGAAGTGTCACTTCTACTCCAGGGAGGCTTACCTTAAAGTAGTCCAAAAACTGTTTCAGCGTCATCTCCTCACCGTTGTCCTGGATGCCCTTGACTTCGAACCGGTCCCAGAGAGTCCATTCATGATCGTAGTACTGGAAAGAGATCAAACCGGTGCTTAGTGAAGCTCAACGAGAAAGGAAAACGCAGAGTTAATGACGTCGGGCGACAACTCACCTTGTGCTTCGGTGCTGCAATGGGCTCGGAGAAGCCAAAGAAGGGCAGGGCCAAGTTCATGAAGCCATTCTTGAAGGACTCTATCTTCTTGTGTCCTTGAACAATCTTGTAGAGCTCCAAACACACGAGGCCGACCACTGCCGCCGTGGTGGTGGCGATGGCGGGAATGATCTTGCCTGCTATCAGCTTGCTCTGCAAAAGGCAGATGAGGGCTGCAATCAAGGGCAGAACGTAACCCAACGCCTCAGTTCATGCTTTTACTACTAGTCTACAAGCTATGGGGGCCCCCCAATAATGTTACTAGACCAGATGCACCAGAAATCACCGTCATGTCGAATGTGACCACCTCTGATGGTGGATGTTTGGCGCACGCACTTGGAAAGCTCTTGGCATATCCGTCAAACGTATCTGGTTTACCTCCAGTGGATGCCATGCGCGTGCGCTCTCGCTGATATTAGGGAAGGACACTAGACCTATGACTGAAGGGAAGCTCCTTCACACGCGAGCACCTACCTTGTGACGGTCCGCAGGTGGGATGTCATAATTTTCGGCTCGCAAGTTAGAAGCTGCCACAATGAAGTCCATATGAAAGTTTGTGTCATCATCCTATAAAAACAGACAATTATGAAGGAGCCGGTACGAAGAGGGCGGAATGTGACAGCACCGTAAGGCTTCACGCTCACGACCTTATCAGTTTTTGCTGTCCGCAAAACACGAATATCGTCCATGTGCACACTGCATTTATCCTCCTGCGTGTTCTGCCCCATGTTAGAAATGCCAATGTGCGGTTTTTTTTTTTTGCGGGGCTGTGAAACAGGGATACACTGCAAAAAACGTAGACCGGATGCAGACCAAAAATATGGTTGTGTGCATATGGCCTAATCCTAATCATTTGCGGTGTAGGGGGATCGGCCCTTTACCTTGTCCAGAGATATCATTTAAAGGGGTTTTCCTCATCTCAGACAATAAGGGCATATCGCTGGGATAAGCCCCCATTGTCTGATAGGTGCGAGTCCAAGAGGTGAAGGAGGGTTTCGTAAATGCAGCCGGCAAGGGGAAGGAGGGTGCACCGCGTATGCGCAACTGCCCTCCATTCATTTCTATGGGGGCTGCCGAAAATAGCCGAGCACTGGCTTGGCTATTTCCGCTGGCCCCATAGAAGTGAATAGTAGCTGTGGCCGCGCATTTGGAGATTCTGAAACATAGCCGAGCGTGCTGCTTGGCTATTTTCGGCAGGCCAATAGGGAATGCGTGGTGGTGGCCGGACACGGCACTGCCTGCCACCACTTTGCCGGCTGCGTTACAAGAAGTGGGACCCGCACAGATCAGCAATATGCCCCCAAAGTGTGAGATGGGATGCGCCTTTTAAAAAAAAAAAAAAAAAGCTGAACCATCAATTACCCTGCTTGGGACTTCTGTGCAGGCAGAAAACAGCTTCAAAAGTTCTCTCTCCCTATGGAGGACCTTGGGAATCCATGCCTTCCAGACAGGCCATCAATTAGTTGGCTTGATTAGACATGCAGAGGGGGCCAGCGATTTGTAAAACCTCATCGCCATGCTGGTGGTAAACGTTCAGATCGGCGGCATGCTCACTCCGCAGCAAGATCCCTACACCACACAGGTTTTGTGCTGGATTCATCCACAGGGGGAAATACTCCGCTGCATCTGGACAAACCCGAATGTTGTTTTCCGCCTGTGGCTGCGGGAGAGCGCTCAGCACTTGCTAAGTGAGCGGGGGTCCCAGTAGCGGGATAGCCCACCATCAGCTGATTGTTACAAGACCGCTCTAATCAAAAACAGGATTGTCCAAACTGAACAGCCCCTCTAAAGCGAACGTCTGGGATTACTTTACCTTTTCAAAATCGATGGGATACATTTTGAAACCAGAAAGGCACTCCGGCGTAGGGAGACCCTGCTTCAGCTCCTCCAGGCGACTGTCGTCTACGAAACAAATCACCCAGTTAGGTCACCAGTTGCGTTGTTCATCTCAGTAAGGTTTCTCCTAATGAAGCCATTAACCTCTTGATGGCATCTCTTTATAGACGGCACCTGCTCCGGTTGCACTCCCGGAGCCTGAACGGTTTCTCTGCGCTGAGATCGGGAAGCCATTCGTTTGTGTTAATAGCAGGGGTCTTTGGAGAGTTCTATGCTGTTACAGCTGTAGTTCTTATGGAGGCCTGCAGGTGGCAGGGTAATAAACTACAATGCTAATACACCGCAGTGCAAGGGAGGAGCGATCTGAAAATTGCATATTTAAGCCCCCTAAGAGGGCTTAGAAAAAAAAAAAAATACCGTATTTTCCGGCGTATAAGACGACTTTCTAACACTAGAAATTCTTTTCAAAAGTCGGGGGTCATCCTATACGGCGGGTATACTCAGATCCGATGGTATATTCTAACCCCCAGGCGTTCCCATGGTGACAGGGACGCTTGCCTGGGGGTTAGAATATACAGGGACCCACGGCTCAGAGGAGTATACATTTATTAACTGTAATCCGTAACTAACTTTAAATCAGCGCTCATCTCTTTACTAGGGTACCTTACTCTCAGCTCCGATAACAGGCAGTGTGGGCGGCGCTCACTCACTAGGCGGCGCAGGCGTGTGACGTCAGTGAGTGAGCGCCGCCCGCACTGCCTGTTATCGGAGCTGAGAGTAAGGTACCCTAGTAAAGAGATGAGCGCTGATTTAAAGTTAAAGATTACAGTTAATAAATGTATACTCCTCTGAGGGGAGGGGGATCTGTGGATGGCACTGTCGAGGGGAGGGGGATCTGTGGATGGCACTGTCATGGGGAGGGGGATCTGTGGATGGCACTGTCATGGGGAGGGGGATCTGTGGATGACACTGTCATGGGGAGGGGGGGATCAGTGGATGACACTGTCATGGGGAGGGGGGGGGATCAGTGGATGACACTGTCATGGGGAGGGGGGGGATCAGTGGATGACACTGTCATGGGGAGGGGGGGATCAGTGGATGACACTGTCATGGGGAGGGGGGGATCAGTGGATGACACTGTCATGGGGAGGGGGGGATCTGTGGATGGCACTGTCATGGGGAGGGGGATCTGTGGATGACACTGTCATGGGGAGGGGGATCTGTGGATGACACTGTCATGGGGAGGGGGATCTGTGGATGACACTGTCATGGGGAGGGGGATCTGTGGATGACACTGTCATGGGGAGGGGGATCTGTGGATGACACTGTCATAGGGTGGATCTGTGAATGTCACATTTAGCATAAGATGCTATATAGTGTCATCCACAGATCCCCCTCCTCATAACAGTGCCATCCACAGATACCAGTCAGTTCCCTGGACTGGAGAAGATCGTCTTGAGGACAGGGAGGGCTGGGTATTCAGGGGTAGTCTTATACGGCGAGTATAGCCCAAACCCTATATTTTGAATGGAAAAGTTGGGGGTCGTCTTATACGCCGGAAAATACGGTAGAAAAAAAAAATATATATATATATATATATATATATATATATATATATATATATATATATATATAAAATTTTAATAACCCACCTTTCCCCATATAAACAAAATTAAAAAATTTGCAGCCATGCCCCAAAACACATTAATTATCACAATATAATCGTATTGAAATGAAAAACTATATAAAATGTGGTTATCGTAATTGTAAAAGCGAAAACCATAAAACTGTGCGCATTTGTTTTTTCTTTCCTATTCCACTCCATTTGGAATTCTTTTCCAGCTTCCCACCACACTGCATGCGATATTAAACGGTGCCACTAAAAAAGTACAAGCTGTCCCTCAAAAAACAACAAGCCCTCAAGTGGCTATGTGAACGAACACGGAATATCGGCATGTCCTCAAAGGGTTAATACACCCCCCCCCCAAATTCTCCCTTGCATAAAAATAAAACCTCATACCCAGGGAGGCGTGTGCATTCTGCATCTCTTGGTCAGATACGTGGATCTTTACTCCGGATTTGGGGGTGAACTCTATCACTTTGATAGATTTGAGGAGGTCCAAGACGGCAGCTCTGTCCGTGGATCCAGCAATACCATAGGATTGTGCAAAGAGGTTAGCAGCTGCGAGGACGTAATCCAAGTGCAAGGGCTGTGAAGGTAACACGGAGAGCATAAGTCACCCTTATACACCCCACCACAGAAACATCCAGACGCAAGACGGAAGCACTTACTACGTTTCCATCGAAGGACAGGGAGTGAGGACATCTTTTGGGGCCAGACCAGAAGGGTGTACCAGTAGAGGTCAGCTAAAAAGACAAAAACAAAACCCAGGTGTCGCTACCGATTCTCCAGCGTCCAGTATTTCGATAAGGAGCGCAAGGTCAACGTCTGCTCACCTGTTCCGGAGGGAAGTTGTGCAGCAGCTGTCGGATGTTGTTGGAGTACTGGGTATGCCAGTGGTTACAGGCCCAGGACAAGCAGTCTGCCCAGCTCTTGGGCCGCTCCGTTATTAGGCTTTTGTACACAGCTTCAATCACCTCTAAGGGCTGAGAACCGGGCAGCTTCAAAGTCCTCTCCATGAATTTTGGGTCCCTGAGGACCAATACGAACAGTCATTAAAAGGGAGTCTGTCATCAAAGTTTCACCTTTTTAACCCTTCCCGTAGCTTTCTAGCAGCCTTACAGTTAATAAAAACGTTACCTTTATGAGCAATCCTGGACTTTTAAAACCGGCAAAAAACATCTTAGTAGCATATGCAAATGAGGGCTCGCAAGTGCCCAGGGGCGGTGTTACCCTCGTAGGTGCCCAGCTAGCTCAGCCTTATCGTCGCTTCCCCCCGCCCATTCTTTCCCTCTGCCCGCCCATCTACTTCTTGTTTCGCCGAGATCCCGCGCCTGCGCACTCAGTCCGTCGGCCGGCGCATGCGCATTAATTACTGTGATGCCGTACAAGGAATGGGCATTGCAGTGCGCATGCGCCGGCCGACGGACTGAGTGCGCAGGCACGGGATCTCGGCGAAACAAGAAGTAGATGGGCGGTCAGAGGGAAAGAATGGGCGGGGGGAAGCGACGATAAGGCTGAGCTAGCTGGGCACCTACGAGGGTAACGCCGCCCCTGGGCACTTGCGAGCCCTCAATTGCATATGCTAAGATGTCTTTTGCCGGTTTTATAAGTCCAGGATTGCTCATAAAAGTAACGTTTTTATTAACTAAGGCTGCTAGAAAGCTATGGGAAGGGTTAAAAAGGTGAAACTTTGATGACAGTCTCCCTTTAAAAACCAAGCAGTAAAATCAAAATAAAAAGGGGAAAAAAAAAAAAGCCTAGTGCAGGGTCTGAAGGGGTAGAGAGTGACAACGATGCAATAAGCATTTGAGGTACCATTTCTAACTGTGGAGTTTGGGGTATGGTGCCCACCAGACCCCCCATCAATGGCCTCTCACCTACCAAACCCTGCTCCGTACAAGGGGCAAAAAGCCTGCGGACGGTTATCTTTTCCTCTTTGAGACGGCTCACGATTTTGCTAATTTCCTAAGGCTACTTTCACACTCACGTTTGGTGCGGCTTCGTCATGGATCTGCACAGACTGATCCGTTCAGAACGGATCCGTTTGTATTATCTTTAACATAGCCAAGACGGATCCGTCCACATTGACTTAGTTGTGTTCAAAATAATAGCAGTGTGTTTAAAAAAAGTGATTAAAGCTCCAAATCCTTCTGATGGCTTCTATTTCCATCCACACAGATGCATTGGGAACACTACACATTCTATTCCAAATCAAAACCTGAAGAAAAATATATCAAATTTATGTTATTCCTCTAAAAAAAAATAAAAAAAAAATTGAAGAAAAGTGATTAGACTGTTCAAAATAGCAGTGTTTGTATTCTTCTTTATAAACTGAGAAATGTCTGAAGCTTTCCTTCCCTCTGAATCCCGTCACTAATATCTAGTTGTATACCCGCTGTCTCTGAGAACGGCTGGACGTCTGTGCTGCTCGGAGTCACCACCTTCTGCCCCTGTGACCAGGTATTCCAGCCCCGGAGGATTGGACGACATCCCACAGTTCTTCTCTATTTCTTGGTTTTGCCTCAGAAACTGCATTTTTGATGTCACCCACAAGTTTTCTATTGGATTAAGATCCGGGGATCGGGCGGCCGCTCCATGACGTCAGTCTTGTTGGTCTGGAACCAAGATGTTGGACGTTTACTGGTGTGTTTGGGGTCGTTGTCTTGTTGGAGCACCCATCTCAAGGGCTTTTCCTCTTCAGCATAAGGCACATGACCTCTTCAAGTATTCTGATGGATTCAGACTGATCCGTGATCCCTGGTCTGCGATAAATAGGCCCAACACCGTAGTATGAGACACATCCCCATATCATGATGCTTGTCCACCATGCTTTACTGTCTTCACAGTGTACTGGGGCTGAATTCAGTGTTTGGGGGTCGTCTGACAAACTGTCTCCGGCCACTAGACCCAAAAAGAGCAATCTTACTTCCATCAGTCCACAGAATGTCTCTTTAGGCCGTCAATGTGCTCTTTAGCACATTTCTTGTTTCCAGCAGTGGGACTTTGCGGGGGCTTCCTGCAGATCGCTTGGCTTCACATAGGAGTCTTCTCATTGTATCAGGACTCACAGGGAACTTTACACCTTCTCTGATCTTCCTGGAGCTGATTGTTGGCCGAGTCCTCGCCATTTTGTTTTTTCTTCTATCCATTTGAATGGTAGTTTTTCACTTTCTTACACATCTTTCAGCTTTTGGCTGCCATTTTAAAGCATTTGCGATCATTTAAGCTGAGCAGCCTATCATTGTCTGCACTTCTTTATAGGTTTTCCCCTCTCCAATCAACTTTTTGATCAAGGTACGCTGTTCTTCTGAACAATGTCTGGAACGACCCACTTTCCTTAGAATTTCAGAGAGAAATGCACTGTAACCGGCAGGTACGACATGTGCTGCCTTCCTTCCTTCCTTAAATAAGGGCAATAACTGCCATCTGTTTTTCAAAGAATGAATGACCTCACTCATCGAACTCCACACTGCTATTATTTTGAACAGGTGATTGAATTACACAGAATCAGCAGCATGCCTGTCATGACTGTTGGGTCTGTATGATTTCTATTACTCTACTACACCTGCTAGTAAATTATTTGCCATGTAAAAATATCATTTCTACCAAAAACAGTGATTGATCAGGTTAGTGATGTCTGACTGCTATTATTTTGAACAGAACTGTACATGGTGTGTCAGGACGGATTAGTTTGGCTCAGTTTCGTCAGACACCAAAGCGCTGCAAGCGGAATGGAGACGGAAAGGAGGCAAACTGATGCATTCTGAGCGGATCCTTTTCTATTCAGAATGCATTAGGGCAAAACTGATCCGTTTTGGACCGCTTGTGAGAGCCCTGAACGGATCTCAAACGGAAAGCCAAAACGCCAGTGTGAAAGTAGCCCAAGTCATGTTGCTGGGTCTTGGCCATATAGGGTGGCCACCCCCACTAGGTGGCACTAGAGTGTTTTTTTTCTTAGGCGAGAGCCAATATGAAAAGTAGTAGGCACAACACTACAGATCAGTCATGCCTACAGCATTCCTTTAGAACAAAAAAAATAACTCAAACGACAAGCGGAGAATAAATCTGGCTTCAGCAGAAAAACGGCAGTCACTCACCGCATCCTTACCAAGGAGAGAGAGAAAAAAAGAAGATTGCAACTCACGTTAAATACTGATTGACATTTTCTGCTGGTTGCTTGAAGAGTCCCTCAAATTCATCCCGAGCCCACTGAAAACCAAACACAAAAGACATGGTTAATTCCAAGTACTAATCCACCTCCATTCATCTCACACAAATCGCACAATGTGGTCGCACCCTTAGAATAATTTCTCTAATGGGCGATTTCTCGAATGGCGGGCATTTCTGAGTCAGAAGTGGTGAATTCAGCAGGAAGGAGAAGTATCTTAAAGGGGATGTCCTACTGGTCAAACAGGTCATCAATATCAGATCGGAGGAGTCTGACACCCGGGATCCCTGCCGATCAGCTGTTTAACGAGTAGACGGCGCGCTCTATGTATGGAGCGCTGCTTCCTCTTGTTACTCCATGCGTTGTCTCCTGTGGAGCGGCAGCGTAGTGCAATTACAAATACTCGCCCCATTCAAGTGAAAGGAGCGAAAGCGCGTCATGACACTGCACTTCCGAGACATCACCTAGTGTAATGACCAGGAAGAAGCATTCCTCAAACAGCTGATTGGCAGGGGGTCCTGGGAGTCCGACATTGATGATCTATCCTGGGGATAGGTCATCAGTATAAAATCACTGCACATACCCTTTAAAGTCCTTTTGAATCTACCTCTGCCTAAAATACATGAAAATCCACCGTCTTGTTACCAAAAACGCTGTGTATGAACCCAACCCTACTAATAATTACGCAGACACATCTATACACTTTATTTCACCTCTGCCATCACATTTCCTAAGGGGGTCCAAATGTGGACTGTGATGAAGCATTCACATAGCTGCTGCTCGTGTGCATTTAGAGGAGTTTTCCTCCGATTCAAAGACAAAAGGTTTGATAATTGGGGTCCTACCTACCAGGAAAACAGGGACCCCAGAAGTCCCAAAGTAGAATTGAGACAGGTGTAGATTCGTGACCATTAGAGATGAGCGAACTTCTGTTTTAAGTTCGGCGTCTAAAGTTCGGCTTCCGGAGGATCCCGATATGGATTCCGAATTCCGTTGTGGTCCGTGGTAGCGGAATCAATAATGGTCATTATTGATTCCGCTACCACGGACCACAACGGAATTCGGAATTCATATCGGGATCCTCCGCTAACCGGAAGCCGAACTTTAGACGCCGAACTTAAAACAGAAGTTCGCTCATCTCTAGTGACCATCTTTCCATTCAACTTCTGTCTGGATGCACAGGCCGCCTAATCAGGTAGATGGAGGAGGGGCAGGAAGAGTCCTAATAGTTGCAAGTCTCGGAGGCAGTTTTTTGGGACAGACTGGGGTCTACTTCCCAGCAGCCTTGCCGATCAGCTGCGGCTTTTTTATTGGCGTGTGATGTCACGTTTAACCCTTCTCATGTCCTTTATGCAGCCCAGTCCCATTCAAGTGAAGGGAACTGACCAGCAATACCAAGTACAACCACCCTATACTGGACGGCGCTGTGCTTGGTACATGATGCAGAGGCCGTAGGCTGATCTTCCTGGGTGCTGGGAATCGTACCCCAACAATGTGATTTATTTTCCCAAAGAGCAGACCAGGGCCATTACATATAAAACAGTTTCCCCGCAGCCACGCCTCTATCGAATTACCTGTAAGGTATGTTCAATGGCATTGGGGAAGTTTTTCAGGGTACATATAGGTATGGACTTTTCTGGGGGGTCCTGGCTTGAGCTGTAGGACTCTGTGAGGAAAGGTATCACAACTTGGACATTCCCTTTGGTTCCTAAAGTTCCAGATTCCAGAAGTGGCTTACGGTAGTACACACAACGGCGGTCCATGTACATCCCTACAGACACAAAATACAGAGAAGTTAGTCAGACCGCCGGTTTCAGGACTGAACTAAATGGTTTAACGCAACTTCTAGTCGCTCGAGCCCCAGAAATACTAGCCCCTATTCAGAGGTAATTCTTTACTAGGATACAGGTATTGCCAAAATAACCAATTCATTTTGCGCTAGAGCAGGCGGGTACCGTGCACTGCCCTCGCCTCTTGTATGTAAAGTGAAATTTAGTCAACCAATATTCATGACACAGATCATTAAAGGGGGTTTTCTGAGACTTCTATACTGATGATCTATACTCTGGATAGGTCATCAGTATCTGATCGGTGGGGGCCCGATACCCAGAACCCCTGCCGATCAGCTGTTGGAGAAGGCAGCGGCGCTCCTGTGAGTGCCGTTCATCGGTCACATGTATTAGGAGCCGCTAAGCCTCATAGAAGTGAATGGGGCTGAGCTACGATACAAGCGTGGCCACTACACAATGTATGACGCTGTGCTTGGCGAGCATGGACAAGGCAGCAGCGTCGGTGCCTTCTCAAACGGCTGATCGGCAGAGATCCCGGGTGTCGGACCCCCACCGATCAGGTACTGATTACCTACCCAGAGGACAGGTCATCAGTTATACAATCCTGGAAAACGTATCGATCCAGAGAGGCAACAAAACTGCCGTATACTAGTAACTGTTGGCCCTAGAACTGTAAGGGTCATCCAAATAAAGGCAGAGATACAAGTCTGTCATAAAGAAAGATCCCTTTAAGTGACATCACCTCTCATGCACTACTGCCTACCATAGAAAGGCATCCTAATCTCAAGGTGGTCTATTCAATACTGCAGCCTCTCTGCCCACCAGTTGCATCCATGACTCCTCTAGAAAACAGGTGCGGTGCCTCTGTATTCCCCTGGAACATAACCCAATATAAAATGATGGCTTAATAAGCGCCGTCTACTTACTGGCATCCACATTGTCAAGTGCATTGGTCACACCATCAAGCGCTTCAAAGAAATCGTCATCGTAAACCTTCTCGGTGTCCGTGCCCACACGATTCTGGTGTCCTATGACATTCAAGTTTGGGTTCATCTGTTTCACTGCTGCAGCTGCAGTTTCGGATTTCATTTTCTGCAACATGACAGGAAATAACAAGAAGTCAGCCGACTGGAAACCAAATGAGATTCTATGCACTCCACTAGCCCGCTCCCGTACACATGAATGCTCGCCTCGGCCAAGGGTGCATGTGTCTGCAAATGGGAAAAAGGGGGAGAAGCAGCAGGCAGACTCCTCTGGTGGTAGCCTGTCCTTATGAGGACAAGGCATTCGGCAAGCTGAAATCCAACAAGCCCGACACTTCTCCCCCTCAGACATCTGCCGAAACTGACAGGTTTGACAAACTTTTTTTTTTTTTTTTTTTTTTAAGGAGTTTGGTCATCTTAAAGGGTTGGCCCCTTTTGAGATATTGGTGGGATAGCGTTAGGATATGCCACCAAAGTGTGCAGGATCTACACCCATCACCAGAACAGGACCCCCAAAGTGAGTGGAGAGCAGCCGTGTATGTGCATCCCCCCAACATTAATTTCTATGACATGGCCAAAAATAGCCGAGTGCTGGCTTAGCCATCTCTGGCAGTCCTATAGAAGTGAATGGAGTGGTGCTTGTGTGGTACCCCTCTCCATTCAGTTCCATGTGACTTCGGAAAATAGCTGAGCACGCTCGCTCATTTTCAGAACTCCCATTGAAATGAATGGAGAGCATGCCGCTCATGCATGCTACACGCTCCTTCAATTAGGCGGCACGTTCTTGAGATAGGTGCGGGTCCCAGAGGTAGGACCTGCATCTGACATTGGTGGCATATCCTAGCGACATAGGAATACCCCTTTAACCCTCTAAAAAGCATCAGTAATTCAGCACTCACCGTAACATCCCAGGATCTGAAGAGGAACTGTCTGTTCAGATTGGATTTTTCTATGGTGTCCATGTCCGTCACAATGACCTCACCGCCTTGTCCAGCCCCCAGGCCTATCATAGCAAAGTTTTTCAGCAGCTCACAGCCAATGGCGCCAGCACCAACCTGCATAGGAAATACCAACACCAATATTACTTCCATTTCGCACCCGCAGCAATAAAATAATACACTAATCAGCCCAGTGGGCCATCTGTGTCCTCCGTAACTGAGGGGAGAAAAAGAAGGCATGGCACCTACCAGAAAGTACTTCTGTTTGCCAATCTTCTCCTGAAAGTCGGATCCAAAAACGGCAATCTGCCCATCATATCGAGATTTTTTCTGTCGGGGGGAGTGAAATCAGAATATGTATTAGTAGGCTGAAGGCGTACGTCGCCTTTCACACAAGCGGGTCCCACGCATCGGACTCACAGCGCGTGCCAGGGAGAGCACCCGTCCTGAACTCTGGAGCACTGCCGGGGTCGCATAGCATTATATTGATTTATGATGCTATGTAACCCTTACAGTTCTGGAATGTATTGGATAACACTGACTGCATTAGGTCAGTGTTATCCAATACATTCCAGACCTGTAAGGGTTACATACCATCATAAATCAATAAAACGCTATGCGACCCCCTGCAGTGCTGGAAGGGCAGGACGGGTGATGTTGCATACTCACAGCTGCGAGTCTGGAGCGTGACACTCGTCTTGAAGGGGCTTAATAAAAAGTTTAAAAAGAAAAAAAAAAAGTTAATGAGGAGAGCACTTACCGGTTTGCAGATCTCCTCGTTCAGTAGCGAATCTTCATTTTCTTCAGGCAAGCATTCTAGGGCATCAAAGTACAACCACTGCATGACTGGCATGAACTTCCCTGACAAAGCCTGCAGAGAGAAAACCCATCAGTACAACCAGAGCATAACAACCCGCAGGCAGCCTGCTGGATGCGTGCAGTACCTTCATGGCTTCCTGTGCCACCAAACCTCCAATGAAGGCATTCACAGGGGCAAGGTTTCCGGTGGCCTGGAAAGACAGCTTCTTCAGAAGGCTTTCCTTCAGCTCCTCCTGCTTTGCAGATCCGGATAATTTCTCGTTGATCTCTTTGGTTAGGGTCAGAAACTCTTTAGCATCAGCCTGTCACCAATATAAAGATCATAAAAAAATCTAATAAATAAAAATGGGTTTATTACAAAAAAACTCCACAACCTTGAATGTAAAAGACCCTGACCTCACTGCGTGGCTTTGGAAGGCGACCATTCTTATTCTGGAAGGCGTGCAGACCCTGGAAGCCCAGGTGCAACTGGGATGGATGATCAAACTTGGCGAAGTCTGTAATAAGAAATTCGGGTTCCTGGAGGGACTCCTTTAAGGGTTTCTAGACAAAAGACGACAATAAAACACGTAGGATATATTTACTGAAGCAGGGAGATAATGTGTCTGATTACAGGTCTGACACTTACAAAGCTGATTTTTTTCGGCATCTTTACTTGGCTGACAATGCCCCCACGGACGTAGTCTGTGAACTTGGTTGTGTCGCAGATGCTGAAGGTGTATGGTCCTGCGGGGAAAGAACAGGGATGATGCAACTCGCAGACACACAAGCATTTAGGGACACGTTACTGCGATACAGGAGACGTATGAAGGACGATCATACCTAGCACTTTGATTTCCACAGGATTATGGTTGTTGAGCTCCGTCATGCCTTGTAATTCAGTGAAGGTTACATGATCGCCGGTTTCAAAGCCGTGCCGAGCCTCATCCAGGCAGGTGACCACGCCGGGGTTATCCTAAGAAAACATACCCCATCGTATCAAACTTTAATGATCACTAAACACACATATAAAACGTGGCTCTAATGGCCGCCTCCTCTCCCTGTGTAAAGCAATTCTCTAAAGTACGCCTCCGTAAAGCAATACAGTGGCACAGGCTCTGATGTTAAGACTAAACCGTACTTTGGGGGGGATTCTTTGGCATATGCACCGGGATCTGTTCATGGTACATATGCCATGCGAATTCAGGCTGTTATTCTGTGCAGCACAGAACGGGTCTTTCCGTATATTTGGGGGAATACAAATTCTAATTTACAACAACCAGGCCCCCCAGGTTTTCATACCTTTGTAATCATGGAAATCATGGCACTTAAGGGCTGCTCTCCATTGGGGTCCAGGACGACCATATCATCACCAAAGTCACAGAACAGCTGCCTGCAATGGGGAAAACCCAGGAATATTCAGTACAGAATACAATCAGGAAATTACAGTAAACTCTGCAGAGTCCTGCTACAGTAAAACTCTTTAGAGCAGGCCGCAGACATGCTATCCTCTGGATAGGTCATTAGTATCTGCTTGATGGGGTCCGAGAACCAGGCCTCCACCGATCAGATGTTTGAGAAGGCACTCACCAAGCACAGCACTGTCCATAGTATAGAGGCCATGCTTGGTATCGCAGTTCAGCCCCGTTCACTTCTATGAGGCTGAGCTGCGCCTAGGCCATGTGACTAATGAACGTGATGTGCCTAGGGTGTAGGACCCCCCACCGATCTGGATAGGCCATCACTATCTGAGGGTAGGTTAGTTTAAAAATCCCCCCCCAAAAGAAACCCTGTATTTTCCAGCCAAAGGCTGGAATGTGTTTGGCTAGAATACAGAAAATACATCCACTGGCTACAGCATAAGCAATAAGCACTCACCCGAACAAACCCCTGGTGTCGGCCACAATGAACTTAATGCTGTGTCCATGGCAGTAGTCGCCTACTCGTAGCTGCTCGTCTAGTGTGGAATCAGTGAGAATCACAAGCTGAAGGAAAGACAGAAAAATAATGAGCCAAAGCACAAAATGGGAAAAGCAGGTTACAGAGGAAATCCTGACTGGACGTTCCGGAGCAACGTCGTAGCAGGATCCTGCCTGTCAGATCCACAGGGAAGTTACCATAAGCTCCAGCAGCACCCGGGGCACTGACAAGCTGTTTAGTGGGTGCAAATAAACCCCCAAAAATCAGCATTGTTACTTCATCTGAAAGAGGCCCAAAATGTTAAGGCTATGGACACCCTCGGGGGTCCTTTTTGGGCTAAAAATATATATTTTTTTAAACCGGTCTTTATTAAAAATGTTCAGCCATTTGTGAGATACAAGGGTTAACAAAAATAAATAAATCTGTCTATTTGCAGACTGTTGCTCCTGGGTTCCATCAGCTGACAGCTCATGTGTAGCTCTAATCTCTGATCTTCTGAAAATCTCCTCAAATACTTATTTAAGCCATATTCTTATCAGTTTGATAAGAGTTTAGCCATAATGAATGTTTAGGAGGTCAGGAGTTCAGAGACAATAACTAAACATGAGCCGTCAGCTAACGGAACTCAGGACTGTTTTTTTTTTAACCCTTGGATCTAAAAAAACGACTGAAGATTTTTAATGAAGACCAACTGAAAAGGAGACTTTTGTATTACTTACCAGTAAAGTCTCTTTCTCGCTCTTCCTTGGGGGACACAGGAAACCATGGGTATAGCTCTGCTCCCTAGGAGGCGTGACACTAAGTGAAAGCTGTAAGCCCCTCCTCCATCAGCTATACCCCTCAGCCTGGAGAAGAGACTGCCAGTTGCGTGTCCAAGTAGTGAAAGATAACCACCAACCGGAAAAAAGAACTGTCGAGCCCCAACGGGGGCAACCAAGCCGGAACCACAACTGTAACCCAAATGAAGGGCGGGTGCTGTGTCCCCCAAGGAAGAGCGAGAAAGAGACTTTACTGGTAAGTAATACAAAAGTCTCCTTTTCTCGCCCATATTCCTTGGGGGACACAGGAAACCATGGGACGTTCCAGAGCAGTCCCAGAAGGGAGGGACCAGAACAAACTAGACCAACACCAGAGGCATCAATCAACTGCCGCCTGCAACACCAGACGGCCTAAAGCAGCGTCAGCCGACGCATGAGTATGCACCCTGTAGAACTTGGTGAAGGTGTGCAAGGAGGACCAAGTGGCCGCCTTGCAAATCTGCTCCGTAGAAGCCCGATTCCTCTGAGCCCAGGAAGCCCCGACCGCTCTAGTGGAGTGAGCGGTAACACCAAGGGGCGGAACCTTGCCCTTGGCGAGATAAGACTCAGTAACAGCCATCTTGACAAAACGGGCGATAGCAACTTTGGATGCCGCCATCCCTCTGCGCGACCCCTCCGGAACCACAAAGAGCGAGTCAGTACGCCTGAAAGAGCTGGTTACCTCCAGGTAAACCTTGAGCGCCCTGACAACGTCCAGGCGATGAAGCTCCCTCTCCCGCGGGTGGGAAGGGGAAGGACACAAAGAGGGGAGAACGATGTCCTCGTTCAGATGAAAGGCGGAGACCACCTTAGGAAGGAAGGAAGGGACCGGACGAAGAACCACCTTGTCCTGGTGGAACACTAGGAAAGGTTCCAGACAGGAGAGTGCAGCCAATTCGGACACCCTCCGAAGAGAGGTGACGGCTACAAGGAAAATAACCTTGCAGGACAGAAGTCGCAAGGAAACCGTCCGCAGAGGCTCGAAA
This sequence comes from Bufo bufo, assembly GCF_905171765.1. NCBI lineage: Eukaryota > Metazoa > Chordata > Amphibia > Anura > Bufonidae > Bufo > Bufo bufo. Next base: position 13,047,143 of record NC_053396.1, on the reverse strand, counting down.
GGGGAAGCCTGGAGCGCTGAGAGAACCAGGTTCAGGTCCCAGGGCGGTACCGGAGGACGGTACGGGGGAACCGCGTGAGCCACACCCTGAAGGAAGGTCTTGACAGGACCAAGGGGGGCCAGTGGGCGCTGAAACAAAATGGACAGCGCAGACACCTGACCCTTCAAAGAACTAAGGGCCAGCCCTTGGGCCAGTCCGCTCTGCAGGAAGGACAAAACGGTGGGGAGAGAAAAGCGGAGCGGAGGAATCCCCAGATCGGCACAGAACCCCAAAAAGGTCCTCCAGGTCCTATAATAGATCCTAGAAGAGGACGGCTTACGGGCGCGGATCATGGTGCGGACGACGTCCGCAGAAAAACCCCTACGCGTCAGGACGGTGGTCTCAACAACCACGCCGTCAAACGTAGGGACCCTAAACGCGGGTGGAAGATCGGTCCCTGAGAGAGAAGATCTTCCCTGGCGGGCAGCGGCCAGGGCGCGTCTGCCAGGAGCAGCATGAGGTCGGCATACCAAGACCGGCGGGGCCAGTCCGGAGCGACCAGAATCACCGAGACGCCTTCCGCCGCTATCTTCCGAAGGACCTTGGGCAGGAGAGGGATGGGAGGGAATATGTATGGGCGCGCGAAGCCTCGCCAAGGAAGAACGAGGGCGTCGGCTCCGCAGGCTCCCGGATCCCTGGCCCTGGACAGATATGCGGGGACCTTGTGATTGAATTTTGAGGCCATGAGGTCCACGTCCGGTATGCCCCAACGAAGGCAAATGGCCTCGAACACCTCCGGGTGAAGAGACCACTCGCCGGGGTCGACGGTGGTGCGACTGAGGAAGTCCGCCGCCCAATTGTCCACCCCTGGAATAAAAATTGCAGATAGGGCCGGGACGTGGGCTTCCGCCCAACGGAGAATGCTGGTGACCTCCCGCATTGCTGCAACGCTGCGAGTGCCCCCCTGGTGGTTTATGTACGCCACGGCCGTGGCGTTGTCCGATTGCACACGAACTGGATGACCCTTCAGCAGATGAGTCCAGTGTCGCAGAGACAGAAGGGCCGCTCTCAGCTCCAGGACATTGATCGAGAGTTTGGACTCCGATGGAGACCAAATGCCCTGGACGGATCGGGGAGGAAACACGCCTCCCCAGCCCAAGAGACTGGCATCGGTTGTAACCACCAACCAGTTGATCGGCAGAAAGGACCTGCCCAGAAGAGGGGACTGCAACCACCAGCGGAGAGATGACCGTACCGGAGGCGATAGATGGAAGGGATGATCCAGAGACTCCGGCGATTTGTCCCAGGAGGAGAGGATCGCCCGTTGGAGAGGGCGGGAGTGAAACTGCGCAAATGGGATTGCCTCGAAGCAGGCAACCATCTGCCCCAAGACCCGCATGCAGAAGCGGAAGGACGGTCGACGGTGGAGAAGGAGACCCTGAATCGCCCGACGGAGGGTCAGACGTTTTTCCGAGGGAAGACGTACCTCCGCCGCTTCCGTGTCTAAAAGCATTCCCAGGAAGACCAGTTGTCTGGCGGGAGGAAGGGAGGACTTGGGGAAGTTGATGACCCAACCGAATCTCGCCAGAGTCTCTAGAGTGAGATCCACGCTGGCAACCGCTTGGGAAAGGGACGGAGCCTTGATGAGGATATCGTCCAAGTACGGTAGCAGAAAAACACCCCTGGAACGGAGTAAGGCCAAAACCGGGGCCAGGACCTTGGTGAACACCCGGGGGGCTGTTGCCAGCCCAAAGGGAAGGGCGACAAACTGGAAGTGGAGGTCCCCCACGGCGAATCGGAGGAAGCGATGGTGACACCGGGCTACCGGAACATGGAGGTAGGCATCCTGTATATCGATGGAAGACATGAAATCTCCCTGCTCCAGGGAAGCCACCGCGGAACGGAGGGACTCCATCCGAAACCGTCGAAGGAAGAGAAAACGGTTGAGCTTTTTGAGGTCCAAAATGGGCCGCACCGAACCTCCCTTCTTGGGAACTACAAAGAGGTTCGAATAGAACCCTTGGAACCTTTCCTCTAGAGCAGGCATGCTCAACCTGCGGCCCTCCAGCTGTTGTAAAACTACAACTCCCACCATGCCCTTCTGTAGGCTGATAGCTGTAGGCTGTCCGGGAATGATGGGAGTTGTAGTTTTGCAACAGCTGGAGGGCCGCAGGTTGAGCATGCCTGCTCTAGAGGAACGGGGGTAATCACCCCTCTGTCCAGTAAGGCTTGAACAGCCGCGGAGAACGCAGCCGCGCTTTTCGGGTCCCGCGGGGGGCGGGAGCGAAAGAACCGATCTGGAGGGAAAGACGCAAATTCGATTTTGTATCCTGAGGACACAATTTCGAGAGCCCAGGCGTCGGAGATGTGAGCCATCCAGATGTCCCTGAAAAGGAGGAGCCGGCCCCCCACCCGGGTGGGTGGGGGCGCGCCTTCAGGCAGAGGATTGCTTTGCTGCGGGTGTGCGGGCAGCCTGCGGCCTGCGCCAGGAGGGCTGTGCCCGAAAAAACGGCTTCCTACGTTTATCCTGGGGAGGGGCCGAAGCGGCAGCTGCGGGGGGAGCCCCAGAGGTCCTGCGGGAGGACCGAAAACGAGACGCACCGGGGCGTCCGCGGGGGGCGCCCCTGGCTTGGGGTTGAGGGAGATGGGTGCTTTTACCAACCGTGGCCTCCGAAATAAGCTCGTCTAGGCGGACCCCGAAAAGGCGGGAACCCGCAAACGGTAGCCCCGCCAAGGAACGTTTGGAGGCAGAGTCCGCTTTCCAAACTTTCAGCCAGAGCTCCCTCCTGACGGAAACCGCCAGGGCGGAGGAGCGTGCAATAAGGGCTCCCGCATCAAGGGAGGCCTCACAAACAAAATTCCCGGCCCGAATAATAAGCTGGGCCAAGGAACGTAGGTCCTGGATGGGGACGTCCGAGTCCAACTCCTGTTCCAGCTGCGCACCCCAAGCAGAGATTGCTTTACCTGCCCAAGCAGAGGCAAAAACCGGTCTGAGAGCAGAACCGGAGGCAGCAAAAATGCCCTTGGAAAGGGTCTCCATGCGACGGTCCTCCGCTGACTGAAGAGAGGACCCGTCGGGAACAGGGATGGCCGTGTTTTTTGACAGACGGGCCACAGGGGGGTCCACCTTGGGTGGGGACGACCAGGTGGCCACGACATCGGCTGGAAATGGATAGCAAATGTCCAGCTTCTTGGGATTGACAAAACGGGCGTCCGGGCGAGCCCAAGCCTTAGACACCACGGAGGAGAAATCAGAGTGGATTGGAAAGACTTTTGAGGCCTGCCTGGGTCTGATAAAGGAGACGCTAGCTGCGTCAGAGCTAGGGGGGGTCATCCTGCACCTTAAAGGTGTCACGAATATCCGAGATGAGTTGACTCATCGCTGAGGCTAGCTTGGACGGCAGGGCCGAGTCCATTTCCAAATCTGAAACCGCCAATTCACCTTCAGAGAGCGAATCCTTTGGAGAGGAGAGGCTCGTCTGGGTGCGCACGCGTGGCGGGGAGAGGGAGGCATCCGAGGAGGAGGCTCGCTCTACTCTAAGACGCTTCTGAGAGTGCCTAGCTCGGGAGGGGTCACTAAGAGGGAGTGGACCCGCTGCAGCGGCAGAAGCGGTGGACCCGGAGGGCGCGACAGTAAAAGTAGCGTCCTGCGGGGTAGGTGGCCTGTCTATTAGGCGGCCCACGACATGAGTGAGGCTTTCCACGGCCTGGGACAGGGATCTAGCCCAGTCAGGCGGGTCAGAGGAAGCAGGGAGCGACACAGCGGGCGACTGAGGCTGCGGTGAGGCTGCGGTGGAGCTCGGCATGCAGGACAGTGCGGATCAGACTGCCCCCGGGGAAAGGGTTCCCTACAAGCAGTACAGGCATGGTACCAAGGCTTGGCAGCTGCAGAAGGGTCTGACATGGTGGAAAAAAATGTTGCCTTATGGGAGACCCCAGGGCAAAAGGAACGGAGATTACACCCAACAACAGTACTGGCACGGAGGGGGTTAACAGTCCTACCAGACCCTGCAAGCGGCAGCAGCAAGGGAAGCAGACTGAAGGAGGCTGTGGAGGAGAGGCAGCCGGCACGGGGATGAACAGCTTCAGGATCGGACGTAGAGAGGATTCCACGCAGTATGCGATGTGGAGCCCGACGAAACCGGAAGTAGCGGAGCGCTATGAAGCTCCGCCCACCCCTTGCCGCGCTGAAGAGACGCAAAGCCGCGCGCGCGCGGCAAAATGATTTTAACCCCCAAGATTGGATGAGTGCCGGCCAGCTATGGCGCCTGTTCGTGCCAAGGAAAAACGCCCCCCCCCCCCCCCCCCCCCGCCGCGCCTGATGTGGCAGACGGCCCCAGCCTACAGCCGTCCCTGAAGGCATGAGTTCGTGCCCTACCGCTAATAAAGTGAATTTTTTCCCCTGACAAAGTCCCCCCCAAATGATACCCGGTAAGGTTGCCGGTACGATATGCCCATGGGGGGGGGGGGCTCGATGTAGCAGCAGTGGGAAGGAAGGGGAGGCTGGAGCAGCCACTCTCACCATACGCTGTCTTCGCCCTCAATCCATCCAGCAGGGTCGCCCCTTCAGCTACTGGCACCGCAGTGGCAGGAAGCCGGGGGAGGGACTTGGCGTGCGGGCGACCCTTGAGCTGGCGGGACGCAGGGGAGCGAGGCTGCCCTGGTCCACCTTGTCTTCTGTGGGGGAGGCGGCAGTGCGGAATTACCGGCACTGGCGCAACTCAACCCCGGGAGAAACAGAGGGGTCTAATGCGCCTCTGTTGTCCCTGTAAGTAGAAAAAAATCGAATTAAAACAACAAATAACGCAAAAAATAAAAAATTATAGGAAAACAACCCTGCATAAGCAGGGGGTGTCTTGCCTCCTTGGACACTAAGCAAAAAACTGGCAGTCTCTTCTCCAGGCTGAGGGGTATAGCTGATGGAGGAGGGGCTTACAGCTTTCACTTAGTGTCACGCCTCCTAGGGAGCAGAGCTATACCCATGGTTTCCTGTGTCCCCCAAGGAATATGGGCGAGAAATTATTTTTAGCCCAAAATGAGTACAACGCAATCATGAAAAACTGCCCCAAATACGTCCATAGCCTTTAAAGGGTTGTCCAGAGGGGCAAAGTATTTTTTTTATTTCAAAGGGCTCAGAATGGTTAAAAAAATATTTGCAAGACTGTATGCTCTCGCTCACTGCTCCCATTCCAGTGCTTCCTGGGTCATGACAATCAGGCACTTACTGGCGGAGGTGGACCAGTGACTAGATGAACCGGTCTTTCCTGCATCATCATCAAACTGGGAAGGAGACACCAGCGGCGAACTGGTAAACGGCAGGAGATTGGCGAGGGTTTCAATTCTCTTAAATCACTCTGAGCACTTTGTCATGCTGGACAAGCCCTTTAAAAAAGGTCCCCGTCCCACTGACAGATTCCCTTTTAACACCAGATATAAAACTCTTGAACACCCACGTCGGCCCCTGGGCTACTCTACCTGAAAGTCGGAGAGGAATTCTTCAGTCAGGGGGCTGGTAGAGGCATGTATAGGCACATAGGTGTTCAGCTCGGCCAGTCTGGGGTGGGCTACTTCGGCTCGATTTTTGCCAACGTCTTCCTCACGGAGGTAAAACTGTAACATGAGAACACGATCAGTGATTGTGCGCGAGGAGGCCAATGTCCGGGAGCCGGGGGCGTCCACAGCTGTCTGCTGACCTGAGAAGAGAGGTCTCCCCACTTGGTGTCTGCCTGGTCATGGATGGTGACGGATTTGACTCCTCCCAGGATAACGTTCTTTGCAATCTCCACGCCGAGACCACCCATCCCTGAGATGAGAACATTGGCGTTCTGCATCCGCTTCATTGCCTCGTGGCCCAAGACATAGCTGAAAGATGCAAGAGATGTCAAATGGGGGGGGACACACGAAAAGAACAATCCTACATTTTTGCACTTACAGTTCTTACACCATAAGAACTCCTCACTTATCTATAGGATAGGCAGGGGCGGACTTTACCACCATGCAAACCAAAGAAAAGTGTTTGGGGGGCCCCAGAGATGAAGAGGTTGGCCGATAAAACAGACTTAAAGGGGTTGTGTCATTTGGGACTTTGACGGCATATTGCTAGGACATTCCATCAAGGTCAGATAGGTGCGGGTACCATCTCTGACACCCTCTCCTATCTCCAGAGGGGCCCCAAAAAGTGAAGGAAAGCACACTGGGGAGTTCTGAAAATAGCTGAGCAAACACCCTTTTCGGCAGTCCCACAGAAACTAATGGAGGGCGGCCGTGCGTGAGCGGCTTGCTCTCTACTCACTTCGGGGTCCTGTTCTGGAGACAGCGATAGGTCACCAATATCTCAGATGAAACAACCCCTTTAAAGGTTGGACGTACCGCCTGCGGCACAGGAGCCCAAGGGGGCCTTCATAGCTGTAGAGCAGTAGAAGAAGTGCCAAGGCTGCATTGCTGAGCGGAGAGTGAGGATCAGCGGTGCAATGGGGGCTCCAAAAATGCCAAATCGGCCCTTGAAAAAAATAGGTGATAAGTATCTGACTGCTGGGACTCCCACCTCCAATGGGGTCCAGGAGTGATCGCCATGAATGGTGGGGGGCCCAGCAGTCAGACCCCCATCGATCGGGATAGGTAATAAGTTCTAATGATGGGACAACCCCTTTAAGTTAACCTTGTTTGACGTCCCTCCTCATACACTGTGCCCCCAAAAATTACGATCCTATAGCCTGAGAAGATCGGCCTCCATGCACACAGCTCTACAACCACCCTACATGTGCCCGACCAGGCCCTGGCCGGCTCATACTCACAGCTGACGAGAGTAGAGGCCCTCATCGATCTCTGCTTCATTCCCGTTCCGAGCCATGCCCTGAAAGAAACGCATAAGGGTTAGCGCCGGGGGAAAAGACTCGCTCCTGACCTTTAACCTCGTCCTCCGGATGCTTACGTTGGCTGGCGCTGTCTGCTCTGTGCTCACAGAATTGGAGGAGGCGCAGTTTGAACCCGTCTTTGTATCAGATATGGCCACGCGACGCTTCTTAGACACCGGCGAGCTGGACATCTGTACGGAAAGCAGAGGAATCTGATTACAGGACAGCCGGGCGGACGGCAAACAATAACCCCCTCCTCCTCCACGCAACAGCTGTGACCCCCCCCCCCCCCTCCAAAAGACAAGCCATATGATAGTAACAGCGATACCTCTCTTTCAGAAGAAGCTCAGACATCACAAGTGCCCCCATCATCAACTGACCATCTGGGGAAGACATTTCTCCCAGGGCTAGATACGGGCGACAAGCCGAGCATCTCTCTGCCACAGCTGACAGAAGGGGCTCATTCACACCCCCCCCCCCCATAGTGTACAGGGGCGGTCACACAGACATGCATGCTCTCTGCAAACCAGTGCTAACGACCATGCAGACCTGAGGATGATGGGAGTATTCACAGGTAAATGCCTGTAAGTCACTGTGCCCTCCTGGGGTCTGGGCGGACTTAGTTTGGTAGAAGGTAAAAATAAAAAATCAAGCATCCGTGATGTCACACGAGACACTTCGGGGGAGATTTATCTTTTTTTTGCGCCAGAAAAGCGGCGTTAAGTCGCAAACTGTGCATTTGGACTTTTTACATACGCTTTTAAAAAAATAAAATAGTCGTAAGTGACTTTTTATGCGCATAAATTCAGCGCATCCTCAGACAGCGCAGGAGACTGCAAGACGGCGCAGAAAGCAGTGGTCTTGACCGTTAAAGGGGGGGGGGGGGGGGTTCTCCAGGACTGCAAAGAAATGGCTGCTTTCTTCCAAAAACAGCACCGCCCCTGTGCACAGGTTGTGCCTGGTATTGCAGCTCCGTTACCAATCCTAAGTGACCCAGGGCTAATTGTGTGGGGCTGTATCTGAAACGTCACTTATGTCAGTCTTAAAAATCAATAGGGAGTAACTTAGGGCTCTTTCACACCTGCGTTCTTTTCTTCCGGCACAGAGTTCCGTCGTCGGGGCTCTATGCCGGAAGAATCCTGATGCATTCTGAATGGAGAGAAATCCGTTCAGGATGCATCAGGATGTCTTCAGTTCCGGACCGGAACGTTTTTTGGCCGGAGAAAATACCGCAGCATGCTGCGCTTTTTGCTCCGGTCAAAAATCCTGAACACTTGCCGCAAGGCCGGATCCGGAATTAATGCCCATTGAAAGGCATTAATCCGGATCCGGCCTCAAGCTAAACGTCGTTTCAGCGCATTACCGGATCCGACGTTTAGCTTTTTCTGAATGGTTACCATGGCTCCCAGGACGCTAAAGTCCTGGCTGCCATAGTAAGGCTACTTTCACACCTGCGTTTAGGTCGGATCCGTCTGGTATGTGCCCAGACGGATCCGCACCTATAATGCAAACGTTTAGAACGGATCCATTTGCATTACCATGAACAAAAAAAAAAAAAAAAAATTTTTTTTTTTTTTTTTTTTTTTCATGATGATGCAAACGGATCCGTTTTGACTTTACATTGAGAGTCAATGGGAGACGGATCCGTTTGAAAATTGAGCCATACTGTGTCAACTTCAAACGGATCCGTCCCCATTGACTTACATTGTAAGTCTGGACGGATCCGTTTGCCTCCGCACGGCCAGGCGGACACCTGAACGCTGCAAGCTGCGTTCAGGTGTCCGCCTGCTGAGCGGAGCGGAGGACAAACGGAGCCAGACTGATGCATTCTGAGCGGATCCGCATCCATTCAGAATGCATTAGGGCTGGACGGATCCGTTCGGGGCCGCTTGTGAGCCCCTTCAAACGGAACTCACAAGCGGAGCCCCGAACGCTAGTGTGAAAGTAGCCTAACACTGAACGCATTTTGAAGACTGATCCGTCTTCAAATGCTTTCAGTACACTTGCGGTTTTCCGGATCCGGCGGGCACCTCCGGCAAATAGAGTACACGACGGATCCGGACAACGCAAGTGTGAAGGAGCCCTAAATAGGGACCATTCATGTACTTGGTTTCTTTTCAGTTCCCATACCGCAGAAACAGTGTTGCAACTTGTTAAAGGGGTTTTCCAAGATATTAATACTGATGCCCGCTGCTCACAGGAGTGCTGGCGCGTCGATTGGCGGGGGTCCGACCCCCACTTGACCTATCTTGAGGATAGGCCATCAGCATATAAATTTCGGAAAACCCCCAAGTCATTACAATAATACATTTCAGAAATAATTTGCCTAGCTCTCCGTGTCCGACGTAACTCATAGATAAAAAGTGCGGTGGAAGACGAAGTCCTTGAGCAGGCACGGAAGCAGAGACTAAAGCCTGTATTACACCTTCCGATTTTTTGGCGCATGAACGCTCGATAGCAATCATCTGGCAGTGTAATACTGGCGCCGATTACTCAATGAACGAGCAAACGTTCGATCACCGGGCAATCCAAATCTTTTGACGCGTTGGCCGGCGGCAGATCATGGTGTCTAATAACGATCTGTCTATACAGCGTGGGGGGCGAGCGATGGCATACTGAGGGGGAGATCGCTGCAGGAGACTGCCGGGAGGGAACGCGTCGCTCTCAACAACCGCGGGGCTGCAGGTGGCGAGGCGCGAATTCTACCTGGGGGAACGTGTGAAGGGAGACCAAGTCGCCAGACGAGCGCGCCATCACCGGAAGGTAAGGAGCCGCCCTGACGGGTGGCGATTGGTTTTAGTGTAGCTAGAGGCGCGCTGGAGGGAAATAACCAGGAGATAGAAATCTGGAGGCAACATGGTGTCTGTGGTCTGGGAAGCAGCCGCCGGCTAGATCGGGATGTTTGGGCCGGCGCATGCGCAATAAACGCTCGGATGCCGAATGCTGTGCGCGGCGATTCGGACTCACGGCGCAGGATTTCACACTGAAGGGAGGAGGTAATCCGAAGAAACTAGGGCGGGGCCAGAGGGGTGAAAGGGGAGGGGTTTCAGATGTACAGCGACGAGGCGCCTGGGCACCCACCGCTTGAACGCCGCCGTCCCTGGGCACCTTCAGAACGAATTTGCATATAGAATAAAAGTGGTTTTTGAAGAAAATAAGCTAAACAGTAAGTAGCCTTAACATATGGCGACTATAATGCTGATAACGGTGTCCGTGTTCTATAACGGTCAGTAAAGGGGAAAGACTCCCTTCTAAGGCTACTTTCACACTCGCGTTTTGTGCGGATCAGTCATGGACGGATCCGTTCAGATAATACAACCGTCTGCATCCGTATTATCTATAACATAGCCAAGACGGATCCGTCATGAACACCATTGAAAGTCAATGGAGGACGCATCCGTTTTCTATTGCGCCAGTGAAAACGGATCCGTCCCCATGGACTTACATTGTGTGCCAGGACGGATCCGTTTGGCTCAGTTTCGTCAAGCGGACAACAAAACGCTGCGGGCGGAATGGAGACTGATCGGAGGCAAACTGATGCCTTCTGAGCGGATCCTTTTCCATTCAGAATGCATTAGGGCAAAACTGATCCGTTTTGGACCGTCTGTAAGAGCCCTGAACGGATCCTCACAAACGGAAAGCCAAAACGCCAGCGTGAAAGTAGCCTAAGACCGAGAAGTCGATACATTGAAGCAAACTGGGGTAGGTGAACGGGGCCGAGATACCGCACACAACCCGCCTATAAGGAGAGGTCCTGTAAGGTGCCGCGCGGCTCGATCAGACCGGGTGTGACCAGCTGCGGCCAACACCATCCAGCGCAGGGGTGAGTTCACACGGTGCAGGTTCACGGCAGACATTTGTGTCTACATTAGTCGTTTTATTTACTTTTTTCGTGTCATTTGTATGTGACGAGCCGCTGTCCTCGCTCTACGAGGGGTGCAGATCCCTGGTAATAGGAGAGCGGCGACAAAGTGGAAATCCCCCGACGTGACAGCTGTCCGGGCACACGGGGGTTAATCTATTCCAGGAAGAGGAAACTCTCGGCTTAGGGCGGCGTCAGGTTCAGTGTGAACGCTCCCCGGCCTGGAATCCATCAGCGAAAGTAAATCAATTATACCAGGCATCACAATGAGCTATATAATTATATACGCCGGCCTCCTGTACAGACCTAGAAGGGATCTCAGATACGGGGTGTAGACAAAAACAAGACGGGACATCGCAGGCGCCGCCAGTCCGAGACCCGGGCCACCGCCAGTCCGAGACCCGGGCCACCGCAGCTGCATTAGCCAGAGCCCAGGCTGTCATCACCACGCCAGCCAGAGGCCGGGCACCGCAGACGCCACCAGTCTGAGACCCGGGCCATCGCCTCCACATCAGGCAGTCGTCGCCATACCACCTAATTCTAAACAGCCCTTCTGAAAATGAAAGCAACGACTTTCCACTTTCCTCTCGCCCCAGTTTGGACAGAGCACCCCCCCTCCCCCCGTATCTCGTTCTATCAGTCATAATGCGTCACACACATAACACTGCACATTGGGGGGGGGGGGGGGGGGGGGTGCCCCGGGCCCCTCCACAAGCCGGCGGTACAGACGGCAACGCCCCCAGACATTTCATACCTGGGGCTGAGTTCAGACATTTTTAAACTCACAGGGGCCACAAGTTGTCACAGCTCCCGGGTGGCTCAAATGACACGAATCAACATGGCGACAATCCAACGGTTAGCTGAAGGGGGTTGACAGCAACTGCCGCCAACCACTACGTAACCATGGCGATTCACGGGGGGGGCAACAGAAATCTGGGGTGACCATAATGGAAACATGGTGCAAATAATGTAAGAAAAATACAAAAAATAAACCTATGCCCTATAGACTCTAAATAGGATAAGTGAGGGGTACAGGGGGCACAGGTGGCAGGGCTGGGTACACTGCCTCTATACAGTCATTCTGGATGACTCAGTGACAGGACACTTCGGGCTGACGAGGCTAAAGTACTAGTCACCCGAGGAATTCAAAGGGACGCTGTTAGAATCACGGAGCATATGCTGATTACGTCCTGGGACGAGTCACTCACCAATCCCACCGGGGCGCGCCCCGCTCTTCTCCCCTAATTCCGCGCACAACCGGCTCCGGCCTAACACAAAAACAAGATGGCGGCTGCCCGGGACACGGCAGAAAAGAGCGCAGCGCGCCCGGCCTCTTTAATATACAGCATGGGCGGGGACCAACGTCCTCCAATCAATACCGGGGATGGGGCGACACCACGCCCACAGACCGTGCGTCGGCTCTGACAGCTTCCAAACCACGTGTCTGCGTGTCACAGACTAGGGGGCGGGAGCTGGGTGGAACGCGCCTCACCTTGTCACGTGAGCACCGCCGGCCAATAACCATGGGGGAAGGGAGATAAAATGGCGTGGCGTTCCATAGTGGAACGCACTAAGCCATCCTTCACAAATATGGACGGGTTTTTTTTGGGGGGCGAAGCACGTGACATAACGGTCACCGACATGCGTTAGCCTTCATAGAAAAAGAAAGGGTAGATATACATTAAGTGGCTCCTCAGGTGAAGTAAAAGTACAGAGCAGGAGTTGCTGGGACTTGTTGCCCCCCCCAAATACTGGAGGTGCACATGTCCCCCAGGTCCATAACATGGCCTTCACAACATTACCGCAGAGCCATCCTGTATGCAGGTGGTTGTCCCCCCAAAACTAGGATAAGAAAACCTGCACCCCCTTTAATTAAGAGACACCAACTAGAAAATCCATTGAAGTTACAGGCCAAAAGCCTGAGGCTGCACTACTGAAAGGTTCTATGGGCAACATGTAGTGTTCATACCATCAACTATATAGACGCCCCCACAAACACCGTGCCGGTCAGTGACCCAACAGGTCTCAGGAGAACCCTGCACTTGACGCCGCTCAGTGGGGCAGCCTCGGGCTTTTTGGACGCCCCTCAGTAGGGCAGCCTCGGGCTTTTTGGACGCCCCTCAGTAGGGCAGCCTCGGGCTTTTTGGACGCCCCTCAGTAGGGCAGCCTCGGGCTTTTTGGACGCCCCTCAGTAGGGCAGCCTCGGGCTTTTTGGACGCCCCTCAGTAGGGCAGCCTCGGGCTTTTTGGACGCCCCTCAGTAGGGCAGCCTCGGGCTTTTTGGACGCCCCTCAGTAGGGCAGCCTCGGGCTTTTTGGACGCCCCTCAGTAGGGCAGCCTCGGGCTTTTTGGACGCCCCTCAGTAGGGCAGCCTCGGGCTTTTTGGACGCCCCTCAGTAGGGCAGCCTCGGGCTTTTTGGACGCCCCTCAGTAGGGCAGCCTCGGGCTTTTTGGACGCCCCTCAGTAGGGCAGCCTCGGGCTTTTTGGACGCCCCTCAGTAGGGCAGCCTCGGGCTTTTTGGACGCCCCTCAGTAGGGCAGCCTCGGGCTTTTTGGACGCCCCTCAGTAGGGCAGCCTCGGGCTTTTTGGACGCCCCTCAGTAGGGCAGCCTCGGGCTTTTTGGACGCCCCTCAGTAGGGCAGCCTCGGGCTTTTTGGACGCCCCTCAGTAGGGCAGCCTCGGGCTTTTTGGACGCCCCTCAGTAGGGCAGCCTCGGGCTTTTTGGACGCCCCTCAGTAGGGCAGCCTCGGGCTTTTTGGACGCCCCTCAGTAGGGCAGCCTCGGGCTTTTTGGACGCCCCTCAGTAGGGCAGCCTCGGGCTTTTTGGACGCCCCTCAGTAGGGCAGCCTCGGGCTTTTTGGACGCACCTCAGTAGGGCAGCCTCGGGCTTTTTTGACGCACCTCAGTAGGGCAGCCTCGGGCTTTTTTGACGCACCTCAGTAGGGCAGCCTCGGGCTTTGCGCCAATACAGGAAGCTAAAAAGAAAATGCAAAACCAAGATAGCCGCCCAAGCCGTTCCTACGGGCGCAACTCGCTAACCGGCCCCCGTTTTCTGTCAGACATTTTCGGGGTGAGCACTGGCTTAGCCCCAGTCGTGGGTGTGCCCTCATGACAAAATTTACAGAACGATTTATGCCTGACTGATGGGACCCCATCGATACTAAAAACCTAGGGGTGCCAACGAGAAAGCAGGGTCACCCCCCAAACCCAACTCTGGAGACAGACTGTAGACAGAAGCGGGCGCTACACCACCAGGTAGAGGGTAGCGTTCACCCCCCCCCAGTGACCGGGTCACCCCTTTAAATGGGATTTGCCTAAGAAGATCAACCCTTATCACCGTTCCCCATGACCGCCACCCTATACTCCGATATCAGTCAGTCCCACTCATCCTGCATCCAAGGCAGTGCCCTTTTCACAACCGGTGAGGGGCCCCTCGGATAGGTGGCGATTAGTCTCGATCTTGAGACAACCCCTTTAATGGAGGTGAACACACAATACGTGATACAACTGCCTAAATAACACATATATATATATATATACACACACACACACACACACACACACTTTTCCTAGAAGCGCGCCCTCTGGTGGCACGAGTCCAGTAACACATCTACCACAGCACTGAAGCTCAATTCACTGGTGACTGGGCAATTACTAGTTAAGCAATTATCCCCAAAAAATTACCGGGTGATTACTAGTTAAGCCATTGCCCCTGAAATCTCACCACATATACCAGAGGTACAGTGGCTTACTAGAAGCAGATACCTTGCTCTATCATGTTCTATAGAGGCAGCCTGCAACCTGTGGCTCTCCAGCTGTTGGGAAACTACAGATGCCAGGGCCTGCTGGGACTTGTAGTTCGGACGGCCACAGGCACAGAGGGTCCTATGTGAAGCATCAGTAGAGGCAGCCCATGTACACAGCGCTACCACCGGTTCCACGTGTTTGGGCACAGAGCCTTTGTATGCCCCCCCTCCCCCATGATGAGCAATCCCCCCTCCAAACACGTGCGGCCAGAAGCCCCTCACCCTCCCAATATCACAGCGCCAGAGCCGGCTGAGGCTGCACCCGGTATCCCCCCCGGCACATTACCTGGGATCGGTTATCACACAATGAATTGTCACAGTCCCTCGCCGGCCGCTCCTCCATGTCTCCCGCTATGACGTCGCAGGAACGGCGCATGTTACTGACGTCAGTGAAGCTCGGGACTCTACTGGCATGACGTCACTGCAGGCGCGACTGGGAGAGACCTCTTTGGTGTATGGAAAAGGAGGAGTGGAATGAACCATGTCATGTGGAGTAGGAGGGGTGCTTTCTTTTAGACTTGGTGCACGGGCTGATTCAAAGCAGTTGCTTAGAGGGGTTGTTGTCTCACTTCTCAGCAAATGGCATTTATCATGTACAAGACCCTTACTAATGTATTGTGATTGTCCATGTTGCCTCCTTTGCTGGCTGGATTCATTTTTTCCATCTTACGGTTACGGGGCCACCGCTGCAGTGCAGATACGAGGTAGCCGGGACTGTCGCTGCTGCGCACGCGCTCTGTCCTGCTATCCCGACTACCAGAGATGCCCGTCCTTTTTCTATAGTGTGCAAGCACGACCACCACCGCTGGATTACAGGGTGGTCGTAACCATGGAAACGAGCCGTGTATAATGTGTTATGGAAAAATGAATCCAGCCAGCAAAGGAGGCAATATGGACAATCGCAATGCATTAGGCGACTTTCACGTCTGCGTTTTCCTTTTCCGGGTTTTGAGATCCAGCAGAGGATCTGAAAACCGGAGGAAAATGCTCCAGTTTCATCCCCATTCATTGTCAATGGGGACAAAACTTAACGGAATTCACCAGAATGCCTTCCGTTTTGTTGCGTTCCCATGCCGGACACAAAACCGCTCTAAGCGGCGTCAAAAACCATGTAAGTCAAGGGGGCCGGGTCCTTTTTTTTTGGACACGAGAAAAACAGATTCGGCACCCATTTTTGATATAATACAACTGGATCCGTTCTGAACGGGTGATTTTTTTTCTCTGCCGGATCTCAAAACCCGATGTGATGTGAAAGTAGCTATAGGAAGTGCCTTGTATTAGAGGAGGACTCCCATCTCGTAAATAGGGGGCAGATATCACTAGGATATGCCCACAATATCTGATAGGCGCGGGTCCCTCTTCTGGGACCCGTACATATCCTTAGAACGGAGCCGGCAAAGTGGCAGTGGGGGCATGGCTCAAAGTGGCAGTGGGGGCATGGCTCAAAGTGGCAGTGGGGGCATGGCTTCATTTCTATGGAGCGATGGGCGCAGTTGTGAGGTGCGCTTCCCATTCGTTTCAAAGAGACTTCCGAAAATAGCCAAGTGCGCCGCTTGGCTAATTTTGGCGCTCTCATAGAAATAAATGTAGGGGGGCCACTACTATTACTGGGGGGCACTAATGGGTGCATTAATATTATTTGGGGTCTCTAATGGAGACATTACTAATACTTGGGGCACTAATGGGAGCATTACTAATACTTGGGGTCTCTAATGGAGACATTACTAATACTTGGGGCACTAATGGGGGCATTACTAATACTTGGGGTCTCTAATGGAGACATTACTAATACTTGGGGCACTAATGGGGGCATTACTAATACTTGGGGTCTCTAATGGAGACATTACTAATACTTGGGGCACTAATGGGGGCATTACTAATACTTGGGGCACTAATGGGGGCATTACTAATACTTGGGGCACTAATGGGGGCATTATAAATTCTAGGGGGCACTAATGGGGACATTATGACACCCCTCTGGGGTGTGGCTTAACTTGGCCGGTATTTTTTGTTGGGAAAGGTGGCAACCCTAGCAACCGCGCATGCGTCCCTTTGCCGACTCCATTCTGAGGAAAGGTGCGATATGCCCCCAATGTCCATGATGGGATGTAGCCACCACTAGGGGGAGCTGAGTGCAAACAGATGACTACAGCTTCTTTGTCAGTCAACTGTAACTGTATTTCTTCCTATGTAGAGATGAGTGAATTAGGACTCATTCACACGACCGTGGTTTTGTTCCGCATCAGCCGCATTTTTGCGGCTCGGGTGCGGACCCATTCACTTCAATGGGGCCACAAAAGATGCGGACAGCACTCTGTGTGCTGTCCGCATCCGTTGCTCCATTCCGTGGCCCTGTTTTGCGGACAAGAATAGGCATTTCTATAAAGGTCCATCCGTTCCGCAAATTGCGGAAGGAACACGGGCGGCATCCGTGTTTTGCGTGAACAAGCCCGTAATCAGTAAAAATCAATCTGTCTCATCATGCAAGCTGAGGACACTCCCCCTGCCTCTTGATTGACAGGACTGGTCTTGATAGTCTTGCACCTGCGCTGCTGATGCGAGCGCACCCAGAAGTGTAGCCATGCACAAGCAGCCGCTGCCCCAGTAGCGGAAGCAAGTGCAATATTATCAGGAGTTGTCAATCAACCCGCGCGGGGAGCGTCCTCAGCTTTGGCGCAGAACCCTGCTTGATGAGACAAATCAATTGGCTCATGTCTTTTCCTATGCACTGAGCTCCCCCTAGTGGTGGCTGCAGGCAGAAGGGACGCAGTGTACTGATGTCAGTGGTTTTGTATAAAATACATCGGGAAATGCGCTGTTCAGAATTAGCGCCACATTTATGAAGCACCCGTTCCACGTTTTATGGCCTGTTGTCGTTGAGAGAGCCAGAGTCTGACTCAGAAATCTGGAGCGTTGTGCTTTGCCTTCTACATTGCCTGGGAGTGATTGATGCTCTCATACTGGGAAACTGGGTGGGGCCCATACTGTTTTGTTATGGGGCCCAATAAGATCTGCGTACGCCCATTGATTTAGATAGGAAATACCTGCCACAGTCCGAGCGTTTTGATGACGCGTATTCCACACTAAAGATGAAGGAGGTGGAAAATACGCATCACAGGATCCGCAAGGAGGATTCTAAATCCACCAGTGGAATATTCGCCAGCGTGGAGTCACGTTTTTATCCATGGGAAGACAGGGCGTTTTTTTTTTGCCAAAGTTTCTGCCACAGAAAACACACTGAAGGCAATAAAGCGGTAAAGCCTCAGACAGCAGAGAGCAGGGGTCACCATTACACTCATTCACACCGCTGTGTCCGTGGCGCTGCCCCTGATCCACGAGTTTCAGTCCATGTTTCCAAAATGGTGCCGGAGTAAAGTGCAGACTCAGACGCCATCAGCGGTAGGAAATAAATCGGATGTGGACGTGTGCACGTCAGCCCCCACCCGTACACAGGATAAGATTTCAGCTCTGAAGCCTTCATAATAGGGAGTGCAGCTCTGGAGTATAATACAGGATGTAACTCAGGATCAGTACAGGATAAGTAATGTAATGTATGTACACATTGACTGCACCAGCAGAATAGTGAGTGCAGCTCTGGAGTATAATACAGGATGTAACTCAGGATCAGTACAGGATAAGTAATGTATGTACACAGTGACTCCACCAGCAGAATAGTGAGTGCAGCTCTGGAGTATAATACAGGATGTAACTCAGGATCAGTACAGGATAAGTAATGTATGTACACAGTGACTGCACCAGCAGAATAGTGGGCGCAGCTCTGGAGTATAATACAGCATGTAACTCAGGATAAGTAATGTATGTACACAGTGACTGCACTAGCAGAATAGAGAGTGTAGCTCTGGAGAATAATATAGGATGTAACTCAGGATAGGTAATGTATGTACACAGTGACTGCACCAGCAGTATTGGCATAGCTATAGGGGTCGCAACACTTACAGTTGTGACCGGGCCCCAAGCCAGGGGAGCCCAGAGGGCCCCCTTTGCCAGGGGTACTGTATTGCAGTGCATCTTATAAAGGGTCGATTAGTGAGCACTCCCATTATGGAAGCACTCACTAGTATGCAGGGAGTGAAGCGCTGTACTTACCCCTTCTCCTGCTTGCTCTTCTCAGGTCTCGCGCTGCTGTGTCCTGTCTGCCTGCAGCGTCAGGACATACAGAGCGCACTGTGACAGGACGCTGCAGGCAATCAGGTGACTGTGCAGCGCGGACCCCAAGAAAAGAAGAACAGGGGAAAACGTCGGACCAGGAGAGAGAAGTTAATTTATTCATTTTAGTCTGATCTGAGGTCTAACGGGGGGTCTGAAAGTCTGATCTGTGGTCTAATATTGGGGTCTGGTCTGAGGTCTTATATGGGGGTGTGGAAGTCTAATGGGGGTCTGAGGTCTGATATGGGGGTATGGAAGTCTGATCTAGGGTCTGATATGGGGGTGTGAAGTCTGATCTAGGGTCTGAAGGTCCAGGATGAATAAACTAGGGGCTATTGCTATTTATGCAGTTGTCCACAATCTTCACAGCGGCTGCGAGCAGTGTCCGTACCGCCACATACCGTGCCTCTTCACCACGGCCATACTAGTCACTGCTGTGGGATCTAAAATCTAGCACGTATTTCATGGCTGGATGATGAGAGTATTGAATGCTGGACATCCCCTTTAAGACTGCTCCTGTGACCTGACATTTCTATAATGTGAAGATGACAAATTACATATAATTATATTTTTTTTTCATTTCATCATTTATTGTTAAATCGTCCCAACCAATAACAAATTAAGGTCCCGCCCCCACGGACCCGATAAAATGTCCGCTTTGTACATATTGCACAGTGTTATCCAGTCACAACTCAGTGTTAGTAACAGTTAAAAGCAACCACAAGATATGACAACGTCCGGCGATTTATATATATTTTTTCTTGCGATGATCCAAACTGATCGGAGGCAGCGAGTCCAGCTCGGCCCCCCGTCCATCCCGGGGCGAGACCTCCGCCCGCCCAGTCATCTCTCTCCAGTGTCTCTTCTTCTAAGATTCAGCGTGAAGACAGCAATAGCCAGATATACAGTAGGGAGGGTCTGGGAGCGCTGTCGCAGCAAGTAGTCACCCGCTGAGCTCTGCTACATCCTCTTGAAGGTCATGGCTCCTAGCGAGATAAGCGGCGGCTTCATTAAAGTGTCCGTAGGGAAATCGTTCTTCACTGCGGGATAGGGGCGCCGGCGACTGTACAGAACACGTAATAGCCGAGCGAGACATAGAACAGTCCTGTAGATAATACAACCCCCGCCAGGGAGGCACGTCATACTTGGCGAAAAAATACGGAACAGTCCCCCTGCAGCAAAACAAATCTCTCTCTGCGCAAATTCGAGGGGGTACTTATTGCACAAGAGGCAAGGACGGACATCGGAGCCTCTGGATCCTTCTGCGTCCTGCTCCACTCACGCTGGTTCATTGCTGCAGAACCGTCGGTGGAGGATTTTGGGTTTCTCTCCCTTGGAAGATCGGTCTTCGTGCGGGTGCATCCCTTACAGGATCGGGGTTCCAGTGTCAGACTAAAGTCCCGGGCGGCGTGCCCTCCGTCGACCGCTGTCCTTGCGTCCGGTTCAGCGCGGTCGACTGGTTGTACAATTCTTCGTCAACGTACTCTGTAAAGTGTCTGGTGAAGCAGCCAGTGATAGATGGGGTGGGGGAGGGGTGTCGTGTGTGTGTGGCGTGGTATCGTTGGGGGTGCGTTGCGTTGGAATGAGGAGCGTTTTGGCGGAAAAGCAAGAAGATAGAAGAAGGGGATGGGGGGTTAAAGTTTGTGTGTGCCGTGGAATATGCGATGGGTGGAGGTGCGATATGGCGGAGGGTGGAGCAAGATGGAGGACGGGAAAGAAGGGGGAAGCAGAAACAAGGCATTAGAAAATTACAAAGCGGCTCAAATCTACTGAGAATGCAAAGTGTAGCCCCACGCTGGCCGTTTCCTACCGCTAGTGATGACCAATATGGCCGCCAGTACTGCTGCCACAGGCTTAGCGACCAACCGGCGCATAGTCTTGGATAGTAAATCGCATAACAGGACATAGAGGGGTAGGATAAGGTATATAGGAGCCTTGGAAAGCTGGGTGACTACAGCTCGGGAGCAGAGACGGACCTGGGCGCAAACGGTATACAGTAGGTTATAATGGCGGCCATCTTGGTTGTCACCCAGCTTTCCCAGAGACAGAGCGTTCAGGGTTATGAAGCACAGGGGATAATAATGTCTGTATCCTGGGCAGGTCCCTGGACGGCCGGAGGACGCGGCGAGGCCACACTTTACAAGGTACAAAAACACAAAGCAATTCTAGCACAAAAAGAAAGGTTTCAGATATAATGTCAGGGTGAGGAGCGTCCCCCCCCCCCCCTTGTGCCGTCAGTACGGCGGGGGGGGGGGGGGGGGTGGCAGGGTCCAATAGCATCCAGTGTGCCGCTATCATTTTCCAGTCTGCCTTAAAGTGGCGACAGATGCAGTCACAGCGCCATAGTGCACGGTGACCGGGTCAGAGCACTAAAATCTCAATAAATAACAACAATAATAAAAAGTCCCAATTGATCCACATGTTCATCTTCACACACCATTGTAAAAAGCTGATCCTAGATTACAGTCAGTATTATACTCCAGAGCTGCACTCACTATTCTGCTGGTGCAGTCACTGTGTACATACATTACTTATCCTGTACTGATCCTGAGTTACATCCTGTATTATACTCCAGAGCTGCACTCACTATTCTGGAGGCTTCAGAGCTGAAATCTCCTCAGCATGGTCAGCGTGTCTGCAGATCTTGGTCTAATGGTCTGCATTCTAGAAAGTTTTGTCTTTACGCTGTATAGTCATGTGATGTAAGAAAACTGCCCCCATTTGCACTACAATGTATGTACACAGTGACTGCACCAGCAGAATAGTGAGTGCAGCTCTGGAGTATAATACAGGATGTAACTCAGGATCAGTACAGGATAAGTAATGTATGTACACAGTGACTGCACCAGCAGAATAGTGAGTGCAGCTCTGGAGGATAATACAGACTGTAACTCAGGATCAATAACTTTTGACTCCACTTTTTAGGTAGATTATAGCTATAAAATAAATATACAATGGCGTTCAAAGATGGAGATACAATGTAGATGTTGTGATTGGATGCTATGGGCAACACTGCTTAATCCTCAATATCCTCCAGTATTACAGCTTCAAGGGTTTGTCCCACGAACAATATTCTGCAGTTTCAAACCAGCACCTGGATCTCAGTACTTTTGTAATTGCATGTAATTAAAAATTAGGTATAAATAAAATCTGTGTGTATAGCGCCACCTGCTGTTTTTATTTCTTTGTCTCTCTCACTGAGATCGCCGCACGTGCTCAGTTCCATCCTTCAGCTGTGATAAGGAGAGAGCTGCAGCAGAAAGGACACGTCCCTGAGCTGTCAGCTTGATATAAATACCTCCAAAGAGAATAGAGAGCTGACGCCCTACCAGACAGAAATATTCGCCTACTGCAGACGTGAGGCCGGAAGCTGTAATACTGGAGAGCCCCTTTAATATAAAGACCTCCGCATAACATTATATGTGAAACGCGTTTGGCCTGGACAGGAAAAAGTGAAGGTTATAATATCACAGAAGCTGTAGTGTAATAAAACTAACGGATGGACCAGAGAGGATCTGAACTCGGCGGTGGCTTCTAGTAGAGAATTTCATACCTGCCATGCATTGGGGCCCCAGTGAAACTGATGGAGTGTGGAAGGGGGGATCCAGCCTGATAGTGTCCATCGTGGTACCCGGGGCGATAGTATCTCTGATATTGCATGTGAGGAGGGATAGGGCCCCTTTGCACGCCAGCAGGGGCTGCTGAATTGCGAAGATACCAGTCCCGTAGTCCCTCCAGAGCCAAAGCTTTATGCGCATGCCTCTCCATCGTCTCGGGTGGCGGAGCCCGTGGTTGGCTCCGAGAACGTGGGCCCGGATGGGAAACCTGAGGAGAAGGGCGTGGTTGGAAGCAGTCAGTGTGCCAAGGTTGCTGGAAATGGGAAGTATCAGTCAAATGGGGGCCACACGACTTGTTGCGGGAAACA
Source organism: Bufo bufo (assembly GCF_905171765.1). Lineage (NCBI taxonomy): Eukaryota > Metazoa > Chordata > Amphibia > Anura > Bufonidae > Bufo > Bufo bufo. The sequence goes on along the minus strand of NC_053396.1, from coordinate 13,024,550 downwards.
TTCCTGCGCTGCTGCGTTTCAGCGCGGCTCCGTAATGCTGGACTTCCTGGATACCCATCATAATAGCCATCCCGTCGCGAGTAATGGCTGCTGCTGCCGTCAGGATCTGCCCACCACGGAGCCTCAGGTTCCACCCACCAGTGACCATCAGGTTCCACCCACCCGAGCTGCTGCTGCTGCTGCTGCTGCCGTTCCATGTAATAATCCAGCAGGATGTCTTCGTAAGGAAGCCGAGGATTGGCGTTAGGTGTCCGGGGGTCTGGAGATCTCGCCCCTCGTTGCTGGTGGTGAGAGGGCACTGTGCCAGGCTGTGGGCGCTCGCTGAGGGCTTCAGAACTTTTAAAGGAAGGTTTTCCCTGGGTCTCTGTAGGAGGGGGTCTCTCGATTAAAGCTTCTGAGCTGTTACTGCGCCGACTCCGTGCCGAATGGACGTTGGGGCGATCGCTGGGGAAGCCCACCTGAGAGTCCTGACTACCAGTCCATTGTCTCTGAGATAATCCGGAGCCGTCTGACCTGGAAGGTGAAGGATCGGCAATTAGTATGACAGCAAGAAGTGGGCAATGAGAGACTTAACCTGGCCATAGGTGCCAGCGGAACCCTTCCCCGTACACATGCATGCCCAGTTTGGGCAATAAGACACTGCCAGGCTTGTCTTATTTGAGAACAAAGGATCGGGCATGTTGAAATCCACCATTTCCGATAGCGCCCGCGCCTGCCCCCCCCGACATTGGTTAAGCGAACACCGGCTGAACATCTAAGGCACATTACATGATGTGTCAGTCCTGACAAAAATCGGCAGTTTTGGCCAATAGATCATACGCGTGTATTACTGTAGTGCAGCGGCGGCATGAAGCGCACGGCGCCATAGCAACCAATGACGCCGTGCGCTCCTGCTATTAGCAGGATGCCAGGCCGGGATACCACGGACCGCTCACGTCCGTGTTCCACGGCCGTGTGAATCCGGCCTAATTCTTATACCTACCTTATGGCAGAACTGCTGCAGGCGTTCCGACTCAGTATAGGGGTAGCGGGGACACTCCGGCCCTCTAGACTGGACAGACTCCGAGGAAACGACCGACTGGGACTGTAGGGGAAAAAGAAAAAAAAGCCATCAATGAAACAAAACCACTGCTGTATATAGAGCAGGATTTGCGATCACTGACTGGGCAGGATTATACAGTATATGGGCTCATTCACACAACTGCGGCGTGTTTTGCGGTCGACAAAACGCGGATGCCGCCGTGTGCGTTCCACAATTTGCAGATCGGAACGGGCAGCCCGTTATAGAAATGCCTTTTCCATCTTCTTTGTGGGGCCACGAAACGGAGCAACAAATTTGTCCGCATCTTTTGCGGCCCCATTGAAATGAATGGGGCCGCACTCGTTCTGCAAAATTACGGACCCATTCACATGGTCGTGTGCATCAGCCCTAAATGGAAGAGAGTGTAGGCTACAGCCAAGCATCTGCACCGTCCACCTCCATTCTACTCCTGGAGTTATCCAACAAATGGCAATGAAGACCTATCCTCAGGAAAGGTCATTATTATCACATCAGCGGGGGTCCGAGTTCTGGCACCCCCGCTGGGAGCCAAGGTTCTCACCAGAGCTCCCAGAAGCTTACCAAGCACAGCACCCTCCATTGTATAGTGGCCGTGTGTGGTACTGCAGCTCACACCCATTCACTTCAATGGGGCTGAGCTGCTCCTAGGCAGAACATGGCCTAGGAAAAGGTGATCTTCTAACAGCTAATCAGCAGGGGTCCCAGGTGTCGGACCACCGCCAATCTGATATGAATGACCTTCCCCGAGGAGAGGTCATCAATATTATTTCCTGGATAACCCCTTTAACGTGGATTTTTAATGTCCGATTGTGAAGGGCCCGACCCCTGGTATCTCCAACCGTGAACCCTTTTACTGCCGTAACAAACAGCACTGCGCTCATCCAATGGCTTAAATAGGGCTGAGCTGCAGTACCAAAAACGACCACATGGACATGCGTAGTGACGTGACTGGTTTGTTTCGTCAATTGACAGGCGTGAGATAACGGCTGACTGACGGCCAATCTTGACCATATGCTGGGTCCTCTGATTAAAGCCTCGGAGCAGCCCCCCTGGCCTTCTCACCCGACTGCACCTCAGGCCGACCGTCCTAGCCCAACGCTCTCACCTTGCTGCACTGGCCATGGAGTTACGCCGGTTGTGGACCTCACAGTACAGCTCTACAGGCGACGCCTTCCATCCAACCCTTCTCTCTGGACTACTGGAGACAGCCCGGGAATGTTCAGACAGTCGCGGGGGAGACGGACGCATTCCGGACGACAGAACATCATCTGCAGGAGAAGAGCGCAGGCGTTACTTACACCTTCTCCACAACGTCCCGTAATGTCCTCAACAAGTCAGTAATGGTCTCACCGTGGCTGGCGCTCTCCGACAACGAGCTGCATTCTGATTGGTACGCCTCATCTGCGACAGAAAGAGAACAAAACCTCATAGGACGTGACCTTAGTAGTGTGAGACCACCAGAGATAAGTGCGGCGCCCACTCACCCAGCAGACTGTGTGGCACTCTGTGCGTGGGTCTCAAGCCCAGCTTCCTGCGCAGGTTGTTACTCTGCTCCTCTAATTCCTGCAGTCTGCGCAGTGCATCCAGATACACAAGCCGCCGCTTCCTGCGCTGCTCCAATGTCAGCTCCGCACTCTGCTCAGCTGCCAGACTCAGCTTCCGGGCCGCCTCTGCCATCTGCAGCTGCAGAGAGAAGTCCCTCTCCAAGCGCTCCAGCTGTACCTCCTGCAAAAAAAAATTAATCAAAATAAATTATAATATATATCCATCCATTTGTACTGCGAGGATGCAGTGCAGACCAAGGCGGCTGTCAGAGCATACTAGGAGTTGTAGTTTCACAACAGGAACATGCTGGAGACCACACCCAGGGCTTGTTGTAACCTATATACTGTCACAGCTGCAATTCCACGATCAGCCAGTAGGTGGCAGTCATGAATCTCAATCCTTCATTACCCATTATAATTTATAAAAAATTAGTAATAATCGGCCAACTGGTCTATAATACTCCAGACCTGAGGAGGACGAACAACAACGCGATTAGGAGTGAGCCTCAAGGTCATCCACAGCGTTTTCTACCAAGGACGGGCTGCGGGACCCTGAACGAGCACCTGACGGGATTGGAAGCAAGCCATGTTCATTCAGATGCAGCAAGAGTTTCACTGTCAGTCTGAGATCTCTGCTCTTCCTGCTGGAAGCAACGGCTGGATGTGGCTCTCTGGTGGCGAGGGGGGGGGGGGGGGAATAAAATATCCTGGGCGTGAGGAATCACCGTAGCGGTATTAAGGGGGTTTTATAGGTGTCAAATATTGATCATTTATCCTCATGATAAGTCATCAATATCAGAGCAGCAGGGGGTCCGACACCAGAGAGACCCCTGCTGCTCTGCTGTTTGAGGATGCACAGCGCCGTCCATTGTTTAGTGGCTGTGCTTGGTATTGCAGCCCATGAGCATTCACTTGAACGGGACTGAGCTGCGCAAAGGCCACGTGTCCTATGACATCACTGGACTGGGAAGAGACCGCAGCTTTCAATGGTGCATCGCAACCTCTTCAAACAGCTGATCGGAGGGAGTGGCGGGTGTTGGACCCCCAACAAGGGGTCCTAAGGACAGGCCGTCAATATCAGATTCAGGACCTTGGAAAACCCCTTTAATGTACCAGTAGCTGGAGCGCAGTTAGTTGCTCGGTTTTCAATGGTGCTATGAGCTTTGAATAGAGCAGCAGGGGCATCTATTCAGAGGATCGTGGTCTCCTGTTCTGGTGGGGGGGGGCTATCGGTTAGACCCCCACTGATCAAGCCTCTCTCACCTGACGTCTTGTAGACCTTGAATCTACTCACCTCTGCTCTGGTTACAGTGGATGAGCTCACTCGAAATGCCCTCTGTCTCTTTGTCACAATTGGGGGTCTCTCGCCATACTCCAAGGGGTACTCCGGGGGGACCTGCCCCGTCAGTTCCTAAAAGAGGAGAATAATGGGGCACAGGTCAGTACTGGATTAGGAGAGCCATAGGGGACTGTGCACACAGGCAGCCCTATGTCACGGCAGCGGGGGCAGGGATCATGGCTGGGTGCACACAGGGATAAGCCGCCATGCTATGTCAGTGCGTCACTGCTACCTGACAACCGCTCTGCGGCTGTGATGTCAGCCTCACCTGCCGGCCATCTATGTGTATGGGGGTCTCCGAAGGATTCTGCAGCTGAATTTTAACACTCTTTGTTCTCCTGGAAGATAAGCCACAGCCAGAGGTGTCTGACAGCAGTTTTCTCCCCTCTCCCTATTGAGAACACATGCATGCTCAGCCCAGACCAGCATGCATGTGTATTGGGGAGTCAGGATAGAGAGCTGTTGACCTTAAGAAGACAATACCCTTTAGATAGCATTTGGCCCATGCCTATTCCTCCCGGCCTCTTTGTACACCTGCATGCACAGGTCGGCCATGCATGCGTGTGTTCTGCAGGGAAGAGGGGAGAAAGTAGCAGTCAGACCCCTCTGCCGATGGCTTATCTGCCCCGAGAACAAATGGATTGGGCATGTTGAAATCCAACAGCCTCATTCCCACCACCCCTGACACTGGAGAAGACCCCCATACACATTAGATGGTCAGCCGGTCCCACTGAGACCTTTAAAGGAACAGTAAGCCTATTATCTTATCTCCAGGGAATGTTCTCTATTGCTCCCTGTTATCAGCCATTTTCTGACAGACAGGAAGTCCGGAGAAATCCCTGCCCCCGGGACCCCCATTTATCTCACCTACCTCCATAAGTGCATGTAACAGCTGCAGGGCTCCGAAAGTGACGGCCGGCCGCTGCTGGGAGTGACAAATACCCCCAGGACGATCGTCACCTCCCTCCCCCAGGAGGCAGCGTGTGAACTGGAAGTTTGGAGGCTTTTGTGACAGGTATCATCTTTTGTGTTTCCTGTGTGCACGCCCCCCCACACCAGTAGGTGACCCATTACTTACAGAGGGGCCCTGGTACTGACCGCCCCCCACACACCAGTAGGTGACCCATTACTTACAGAGGGGCCCTGGTACTGACCGCCCCCCCACACCAGTTGGTGACCCATTATTTACAGAGGGGCCCTGGTACTGACCGCCCCCCACACCAGTAAGTGACCCATTACTTACAGAGGGGCCCTGGTACTGACCGCCCCCCACACCAGTAAGTGACCCATTACTTACAGAGGGGCCCTGGTACTGACCGCCCCCCACACCAGTAGGTGACCCATTACTTACAGAGGCCCCTGGTACTGACCGCCCCCCACACCAGTAGGTGACCCATTACTTACAGAGGCCCCTGGTACTCACCGCCCCCCACACCAGTAAGTGACCCATTACTTACAGAGGGGCCCTGGTACTGACCGCCCCACACACCAGTAAGTGACCCCTTACTTACAGAGGGGCCCCGGTACTCACCGCCCCCCACACCATTAAGTGACCCATTACTTAGAGGGGCCCCAGTACTCACCGCCTCCTGCAGGCACAGCCGCCGCAGCTCATTGACTTTCTGTCTCAGCGACTCCTGGAGGTCTCGCTGCTTCTCTGACAGCTCGGAGATCAGGTGGGCTCTCTGCTTAGAGGAGGCGTCCAGCAGGGCACCACCTGCGGAGATATATGGTCATATAGATGACATGAGGAGTCACAATCTCCCTGGTTATAGACATCTCACAGTATCCCGCCATCACAGTGAATATAAGGAAAACTGGCAATGGTAGTGCCCCCCACCATATAAGACATTAATAATACTGCCATATACTTCCTTAAGTAACTACCATATAGTGCCCAAATACTACCATAGAATGAACTGATATTACCATATAGCCTCAAGATAACAGAACTTTACAGTTCCCAAATATAAGGCATTAATAATACTGCCATACAGCCCTCTAAACATAACTAACTGGCTTCTCAAGTTTGTGGATCAGTGGGGACGGCTCTAAATATTGCCGAGTGGGCGGCACTACTCCTAGACGGTGCACCCCTCCTAATACGAGGACCCTACTCACCCGCCTAATACGCCCTCCAAGCTACACCGGCATGTAGCGAGCGGTGCTCACACTTGCGGTGACTTGTTCACGTCCTCACTCACAACCCCCAGATGCCGATAACAATCTGAGAGCAGCACAACAGCTGGCAGCATGGAATTCCTGCACTCCCCGTGTGTGGAGCAGCAGGGGTGCGGTATACAGCTCCATACAGAGGAGAAGCAGAAATCTGGGGTGTGACAACTTTGGGGGAGCCGTTATTCGGGTCCAGCTGCACCCACAGATGTAGTATATCCCTGGTGGGGGTCCATTATCTCAGCTTTGAGGCCTGGGGCTATGGATTGTATATAGAAAGGCAGCATGTGCACTGAGAGGCGGTTTTTCGAGATTCCCTCCACACTCGGCCCTAGCACACAGAGAGCCCCGATCAGCAGTGTTTGGCGGCCATACTGGACTCAAACATGGCTGATACAGTACAGTGGATACCAGACGGGGGGGGGGGACAACAACCACAGAGCAGATTAATGGCGGGTGTAAATGGACATTTAGTTTATACCCCCATATAGTGCACTTTACCTGACGTGGCGATGCTGCAGGGACCTTTCACCTCCATATTTGTTCTGGAGCTCCTACCAGCGCTGAGGGAAGCCTGGAGAGATAAGAGAGAGCGGTCAGAGCAGAGATCAGCGGAACTACAGCGCCGCATATAGTACACACATATAGATCAACTATATACAACCGTACTATAGACCACCCTCAACCCCCGCACCGTGCTCTCCCCTGCAGAGCTGGCTTCTGCCATGTCAATAGAAAGGAGGAATGAAAGGAGATTGATGGGGGAGGGGGGAGGAAAAGTTCCAGCACCAATAAACTTCTGAAAGGACCCCCCCCCCCCCAGACACCAAATGCCTCATGTCAAAGGAACGAAAACACCAACTCCAAGGACATCTGCTTGACAGATAAGAGCGGCGTCCGGACCATGAAAATCAGAGGTATTTGTGCAAATCCAACCTTAAAATCCAATGTGCCATACAGTGCACTAGTAATACTGTCATATAGTGCCCAAGTAACAGTGCCATACAGTGCACTAGTAATACTGTCATATAGTGCCCAAGTAACAGTGCCATACAGTGCACTAGTAATACTGTCATATAGTGCCCAAGTAACAGTGCCATACAGTGCACTAGTAATACTGTCATATAGTGCCCAAGTAACAGTGCCATACAGTGCACTAGTAATACTGTCATATAGTGCCCAAGTAACAGTGCCATACAGTGCACTAGTAATACTGCCATATAATGCCTACATAACAGTGCCATAAAGTGCCCAAATACCACCATACAAGGCACTAGTAATACTGCCATATAGAGCCTCAGTAACAGTGCCATACAGTGTACAAATACCACCACACAATGCATTAATAACACTGCCATATAGTGACTAATAAGACTGCCTAGGTAGACCAGGAGTCTACAACTATAACTCCCAGCATGCACATTCTCCACTGAGGAGTGACTAGAGCACGCTGGGAGAGGAAATCTGCCTTTGTTGCCCCTAGCAACCAATCACAGAGCAGCTTTCATTTCAGATCTGGCTGTGGTAAAATGAAAGCTGTGCTGTGATTGGTTGCTATGGGCAACAAAGGCAGATTTCCTTTCTCAGACTGAGGTCGATGGGCATCCTCTGTGCCAGGGGCCGTGCAGCTTCCTCTCCCCCCTCCCCCGGTGTTACCATGCCAAAGGTCACAGCTGAATCACCGAGCGGTCGGCATCCCTGTCACTGCAAACAAACACGTAATCCCGTGTAACAAGCCGGGGATTGTGTGCGTCGCCGGCGTCACCCGGGATCTGCGGGTCCGGAGCCTCTGATCTCATACAGGAGGTTTGACAACATGCCTGTCACTCATTAACACAATACAGACCATTGTCAGCACCGCTACCTGCAGAATGCGCCCTCCTCAAATTACACTACAAATAAATTTAAAGGGGTGGTCACAGGTAAGAAAAACATGGCTGCTTTCTGCTAAAAACAGCGCCACCCCTGTGCACAGGTTGTGTTTGGTATTGCAGCTCAGCTCCATTGAGTCAGACCAACCTGCAATTGTGCACACAACCTGTAACCATGGGTGGCGCTGTTTTTGGAAGAAAACAGCCGTGTTGTATCTAATCCTGGACAACCCCTTTAATTTAAAGGGGTTGTCGAGCATTAGAAAAACATGGCTACTTTCTTACTAAATAAGTGCCACCCCTGTCCACAGGTTGTGTGCAGTACTGCAGGTCGGTCTGACTCCAATGGAGCTGAGCGGCGATACCAGACACAACCTGTGCACAGGGGTGGCACTGTTTTTGGAAGAAAAAAAAACAAACAAAAAAAAAGCCCTAGACAACCCCTTTAAAAAAATGGCGTATAAAATTAGGATACGGCATTGCTTTATAGTTGTAGAGGCCCAACCTCTGGGACCCCCAGCGATCCTGTGAATGGAGGGGGACACAGCTCTGGTGTACAGCTCCTGCGCCTTCAGAGCACACTCCCTTTAAGGCCTCTTGCACACGAACGTGTGCGCCTCGTGGCCGTGCTGCGGGCCGCAATGCACAAACACCGACCGTGGGGCAGCCGCAGCGGATCGCGGACCCATTCACTCTAATGGGTCCGCGATCCGCCCGTTCCGCAAAAAGATAGGACATGTTCTATCTTTTTGCGGAATGGAAGTACGGGACGAAACCCCACAGAAGCACTCCGTAGTGCTTCCGTTCCGCATCTCCGGACCCATTCAAGTGAATGGGTCCGCATCCGTGATGCGGAATGCACACGGAACGGCGCCCCCGTATATTGAGGATCCGCAAATGCGGTCCGCAATATGGCCATGGAGCGCACACGTTCGTGTGAAAGAGGCCTGAGTGATGCCTGTACGGTAGGTGGTCGGGCCGCCGTTGTGCAGTGAAGGGGATGCTGTGGTCTCTTAAAGGGGTTGTTCCATTACGGTCACATGTCATTTAGCCTTGCCCCTTTAAAATCAGGCCCAGGCAGCCCTAATGGCTGGCACCCAGCTTTCCCAGAAACGTACAAATACCAGGACCTCTGATTTTAGCGGCCGGACCACCGTTTATCCCCCCCCCTTTGGTGGCCATATTCCCTTTTCTTACCGTTTGGGGCCCAGCAGACGGCCATTCACCTCGCAACGCTGCCCCCAAAATCTGAAATCAAGACAGAGAAGACCCATCAATAAGAGGTGGCAAAATTTAAATAGATGGCCGTAACGCAATAATACTGTGGGTGACCAAGCAGAGCCGAGTCAGTCAGCACAGCAGAGCCGAGCAGGCGACACAGCATTGCAATATCAGAAGGTGTTTTTATAACTGCCATCAAATTAAGCGCAATGACAAACTCAGCTCTGCTACATCTTCATTTACTATTCTATTGGATATGGCCACCCTTATGGCTCCCGTAAGGGTTGTCCTAGGGGCAAGGTGAGGCAGGTGGCGGCACAATCTCGACAGATGCCCTTGGTTGCAGTCGTCCCTGCGCCAGGTCACATGTACGTGCGGTGCCCGGCGCCTTACGTAACATACAGTAAAGTTATCTGAAGGACGGGTTGTACGGAGTCGCCCGGTGATTCACCAGGGCAGGTCACCGCAGCGGGGGAGGGGGTCAAATAGTTTACCGAGTATAAATAACAGGCTGTGGCCACTGCGATGATGTCATCAGAGCGGCAATTATACGCTTATAATAATCACACTCCCCGCCTGGTGATGGAGCGGACACACCTAGGGCAGCCGCACAGCGCCGGGCCCCTGACAACCCCGCTGACAGCCGCAGATGGAGTAGACTTTATTGACATTACTATAGCGGTAGATCTGCAGTTTTCCTGGTAGGATCAGATCCGGACTGACGAGTACGGTATTATTTAAAGACACAGACAGCCCGCTCCCAGTTGTAGAACCATTTTCTAACTGAAGACCCTGGAGCCCTTTAAATGTAAATTGCACCTGTGTCTCTAAGGACAGACATTCCTGGGCGGGCGCCAGGAGCCCGGGCAATCTCTAGGTGGGTGCCAGGAGCCGGGCAATCTCTAGGTGGGTGCCAGGAGCCGGGCAATCTCTAGGTGGGTGCCAGGAGCCGGGCAATCTCTAGGTGGGTGCCAGGAGCCCGGGCAATCTCTAGGTGGGCGCCAGGAGCCCGGGCACTGGGCCTGTAGATTTCACAGCGATACTAGTCTAGGTGATCGATACGCAACCCTCTGGCTCACAGTCGTGTCATTCTCCGCCGCTATCTGATGTCATCACTGCTACATCCCGGGTAGTACAGGTAATGATGACATCATCAGGTGCGCTATGGGTCACATGACAGGGTCGCCCAGAAATGCACCACTTCCTGTGACCTGAGGCCATTGCACTGCACCATTCCAGTGCTGTGTGGTTCTGAAGCTGTATCACACATGACAGGCTTAGATACATCATATCAACAGACAGTATCACAGGATAGGCTTAGATACACCAACTTCTTTGACAGTATCCATATGATAGGCTTAGATACATGGGATCAGCAGGGTACGTTACACCAGCTCTGCAGTCAGTATCACACATAACAGGCTTTGATACACCCACTCATCAGACAGTATCACGTGATAGGCTTAGATACAACAGCTCAGCAGACAGTATCACTCATAAGCTTAGATACACCAACACATCAGACAGTATAGACGCATAGACTGCATGATAGGCTTAGATACAGAGACAGTATCAAACGTAATAAGTTCAGATACACCCGCTCAGCAGGCAGTATAACACATCACAGGCTTAGATACGCGAGCTCATCAGACAGTACCACAGGTGACAGGATTAGATACACTAGCATAACACAAGGCAGGTTCACAATCACCGTATCACACATGACAAGCTTAGATACGGGAGCTCAGCAGGCAGTATCACACATCACAGGCTTAGATACGTGAGCGCATCAGACAGTACCACAGGTGACAGGATTAGATACACTAGCATCACAAATGACACGCTTAGATATGGGAGCTCAGCAGGCAGTATCACACACGACCTATGTAGATACACCAGCTCATCAGACAGTATCACACATCACAGGCTTAGATACGCGAGCTCATCAGACAGTACCACAGGATTAGATACACTAGGCAGGTTCACAATCACCGTATCACATGACAAGCTTAGATACACCAGCTGTGCAGCCGGTTCTCCTGGTTAATATCCGGCCCATAAGGAAGTGTCTATAAATCCGCCCGGCTATTGCTCAATACAAGTGAGGGCAGAAGGCAGCAGTGCACCCGGCAGGTGAGGGCACACTCCCAGCACTGACTCACATGCTACATACATGACGGCTTCCTGTCCTCACGCAATCCTAATGTTCTGACCCCCAGGAGGGCGGGGACACAGCACAGCAATAACCCGTGTCACCCACGACGTGGAGAAAAGCAGCGTCAGTAGCAACCAATCACAGCACAGCTATCATTCTGCACCCTGCTCTTGAAACATGTAAGCGGCGCTGTGATTGGTCACTAAGGGCAACACAGACAGTTTCCTGCCCCAAGTGGCGCTGTGATTAGTTGCCATGGGCAACGGTCACTTCCTACATTAGCCACTGCCTTCTGGTTGTTTTTCACCCAGTAGCGGCCGGCTACGTCTGACTGGGAAAGACCCACTAGACACCACACCCCCTGCATTCTCAAAATGGCCGCCCCCACTTTCTATAGCTGGTATCTATAGCTTGCGCCGCCGCATGTCAATAGGGGCCTGTTCACAAAATTGAAGTGAATGGAAACCCTTAAAGGGCCACAGCCGGTGGTGTTATTCACACCTGGGTATGGAAATGTTACTAGGGGGTCCTCAGCATGGTCATGGGGGCAGGGGTTTCGGGACCTCCTGTCACTACACCCTGCCCCCTCCTGTGGCCGGTACCAGAGAACACGACAACCAGCTTTTTCCAACATGGCCGCCATTTCAGCTCCCGCAGGGGTTGTCGCCCGTCTTTCCTAGAGTCCAGAAGTGCAAATCTGCCCGGAAATGACAGAGGCAAATCGTTGTATCACCAGGCAGATTTCCGACTCCGGGAAAGCTGGGTGACAACCTGGAAATCTCCGCGATATGTCCAGTCTTGCCGCCTCCTGAGAGTCTGGGAAGGAGCGGCAGCCAAGGATGTGGCAATCGTTTCGGTTCCTGAAGGGATCTCTGACAGACGGAGCATTGTTCTCTCAGTCGGGGGGGGGGGGGGGGGGGGATGCGTGTCTGAACCGCCATCTTTACACACAGGTAGGTCAGACTTTTCCAGAATAAAAACTTTTTTAAAGGGGAAGTCCACTTTTACCACTTCAGACCATTAGACTAAGTCCCACCCATCACTGTATTCCTATTTGCCCCTTTAAAAGAAGGGGGAGGAGCATGACAAAGACTGTCTCTTGTGTTATGCTCTGCCCCCACCATCCTAGCGACCTCATAGATGTGTTTTAAAGGTCTAGATACCCCATTAAGCGCCCATCGTCATGGCAGCCCCGAAACCGACAGCGCTGTCATAACTTCCTCCTCACACGCGTGACCGCACCGCTCTGGCGTGTTACACCACATGCTGCAATCTGTCGGGCCCGCAACGTGACATAATCCCTCAGCGTTAATCTCCGACCTCAAGACGCCGCCGTTTCCCACGGTGGGCGTCTGCGCGGTGCTGACCCGAACACCCCACGAGGGTAATGCAATGGTGGAAATACTCCTTAAAGGGATGCTCTGTCTTAGGGCCAGCGCAGGATCTGAGGGGGCGGGGCATGACAAGGATTCTCTCTTTGGTATTGTTTACAGGATTGCATCCTGCCCCGCCCCCCTTAGGCCCATGCCCTTGCAACACATGGGCAGAGTGCTCCTTTAATTAAAGGAACGGTACATCAGAAAGTGTCTACAGCCACCCTGAAATGCAATTTCAGTACCTACTATTTTAGCGCCTGCAATGCTGCTTTTTAAAGGCCCGTCACCCTCGTCCGCCCTTTTCTTAGGTTTATCGGTTTCTGGGAAAGCTGGGTGGCAGTTTATACAGCAAGCCTTGTCACCCAGCTTTCAGGAAAACAAGGGTGACAACCTCTGGTACATGTCACAGCGACCCATATCGGTTGTCACCCCGGATTGGCTGACCATGGAATTCACAGGAGGGACAAATGATCGCCCCAAATAGGGTGTATGGCAAGGCCTGCGCAACCCGTCAGCCTGCGCCCCCAATGTTCTCTCGTCACCTGCACCTCACCCAAATTCCTGGAAATTATATTCAGCCCCGGAGGCGGTGACATCAATTATTTTTATTATTTCCTGTATGTTAAATATAAGTGACAACCAATATGGCCGCCAGGACCCAGGCTGCCCTTTCTGACAGTAAAACGTATATATATTGGCCCTTCAAGGGCCTGGAAAAGCTGGGTCGGCCGCACGGCGAGGCGGTATTAGTGGGGGGGGTCATGGCGGACTGCGGTATACGGGGGTGCTGTCTGACCTGCAGGGATCGTCACAAGTACATGACAGACGCCCCGTATGCTGTGAGCGCTGGAAACAAGCGTAAACAGTCTGGCGGCAGGCAGACGACGAGGTGGCAGCTTACCAATGGCGGATGCGCCGTCTAGCCGTGCTGCGGGGCAGGCGGTGGGTGTACCGCACCCGGGTCACTGACAACCCCAATATCTGCTGCCCGCAGAGCTTAGTGACCTCCAGTGTACCGCATGCTAAATGTAAGTACATGTATATGGCGCCATGCACCCAGCCACAGGAACTGCCCAAACCGTGCGGCCGGTCATACATGTATACAGGGTACGGGGGTACAGACATAGGATATCAGGGCACACATATATGTTATAGCACAGTGTATAGAAAACATGACACATACATGAGACACGGAACATACAGAACATTACATATATATACAACATACACATAATACACAGCACAGTCACATATAACATACATGAGATACACAGCACATACATGACATACCGGGCACGTCACATACAAGACGCCAGACGTTTACATAGAACATACACGACACATTGTAAACATCCGCCCGGTCACACGTCCAGTAGCCGGTCACATACACGGTGTCAGGCAGCCAACCGGGCACACGGCGGCGGCGGTCACATGACCGGGCACAGGACGCACTCACCTCTCCGGCCGCAGGTACCAACCTGCTCTCTCAGCTCACCCAGGAGCTTCCAGAGGAACACACCAACTGCACGTCCAACCCGGGGGGAGCCCTGGCGTCAAGATCAAACCATTCGCCACAGAGGTTGTCCTCGATCCTCCCTCCCCCAGCAGACCTGTCTGTCATTTGGTACAGTCCGACCTCAAGGTTCTGGATTCCAAAAATTCCAGGAATGAAGGATTAACCTCTTCGTCACCGCAGACGGTTCGCCTGTGTGCGCAGCCAGGTACTGGGCGTCTTTACTGCCACAGCCTGTGGGCGCAGGTGTTTAACCCATTCAGTACCACAACCTATGGGCACAGGTGCTTAACCCCTTTAGTACCACAGGTGGTTAAAAGCCATTCAGTACCACCGCCTATGGGCACAGGTCGTTAACCCCTTCAGTACCACGGCCTATGAGCAGAGGTGGTTAACCCCTTCAATACCACAGGTGGTTAACCCATTCAGTACCACAGCCTGTGGGCGCAGGTGTTTAACCCATTCAGTACCACAGCCTGTGGGCTCAGGTGCTTAACCCCTTCAGTACAACAACCTATGGGCACAGGTGCTTAACCCATTCAGTATCACAGCGTATGGGCACAGGTAGTTCACCCATTCAATACCATATTCAGCACTGCAGCTATACCATATATGGGCAGTACCAACAGCAGTGCACCCTGTGCTTCCTAGCTCCTGAATATAATGCCAGGACTGCAGTGTAGACTGACACACTAATGGCTTCCACAGTGCTGCCCTGTCTGCATAGTCATGGGGTCCCACATTCAGGGTTCTCTACAGACTCTTAACTAGGCAAAATGTCCAATCAAGAGCCTGGAAAAGCTGGGTGGCATATGGCGGCCATATTGGTTGTCACTCAGCTTTCCCAGCATCAGATAAACTATTGGGAGATGCTGATTTATGTGAGGGAGAATTCACACGCAGCAGATTTGTCTCTGAAATCCGTGTTCTTGTCGCCAAAACAACCGAAGTCAGACGGAAGAAACGGAACTTCAGTCGCAGAATTTCAGCAACAAATCTGCCGGGTGTGAATATGTCCTAATGCGATAAATTACCCGCTGCTCAATGGGTGTGTTATGTGCGGGGCGCTGGCAGTGCAGGGGTTAAGAGACACGGATTTATTTGGCTGAAGATCGCACCCAGAGGCTCATATCCTGTCCCTGTGACAGAACAGTCCGGCAGTGTCCTGAGGACAAGGGGACAGGAAGAGCCTGGGGGGGGCCTCAGTCAGGGAGGGGTTAACCCAGGTAATCTGTATTCTGCCCACGTCCAGACCACTGCCACAGGAAACCGCATCATAACCGACTGACATCCCCCTAATCTATCATCTATCTATTATCTATCTATCTATATCTATCTCCTATCTATCTATTATCTATCTATCTCTCTATCTATCTATCTATCTATCTATCTATCTATCTATCTCATATCTATCTATCTATCTATCTATCTATCTATCTATCTATCTATCTCATATCTATCTATCTATCTATCTATCTATCTATCTATCTATCTATCTCATATCTATCTATCTATCTATCTATCTATCTATCTATCTAATATCTATCTATCTATCTCATATCTATCTATCTATCTATCTATTATCTATCTATCTATCTATCTATCTATTATCTATCTATCTATCTATCTATCTATCTATCTATCTATCTATCTATCTATCTATCTATCTATCTATCTCATATCTATCTATCTAATATCTATCTATCTATCTCCTATCTATCTATCTATTATCTATCTATCTATCTATCTATCTATCTATCTATCTATCTATCTATCTATCTATCCCTCCCAGACAGTGATGTGCGGCTTCCAGCGCCTATTCCTGACTGTTATATGTAAATTATTAAGTTTTATTAACTCTTTCTGGAGGGATGGGAAAAAACATCAATCCCGCCATTCACTTTTTACGTGATGCATTTTGCGTTGTCACAGGATACCGTTATTCTCTGGGTCAGCGCCTTTACAGCGATTCCAAACATGGAGGATTTTTTTTAAATGTTTTTGCCTCGCCGCCTGCCATGACCCGTCACTTTTCTTTTTTTTACACTGCCGGCAGGCCTGGACCTTCATTTAGGCCGCCATGCCAAGACATCGAAACTCAGCAGTTTAATTTGTGGAGCGCTGATGGGAGGCGGCTCCCACTGTAACCACTTAGATGCAGCAGTCGCTATTGACCGTGACATCTAAGGCCTCTTTCACGCCGGCGTTGCGGGTGACGTGCGGGGAAAATGCGCGATTTTTCCCCTCGAGTGCAAAGCGTTTTAATGCGTTTTGCACGCGTGTGAGAAATATCGGCATGTTTGGTACCCAGACCTGAACCCGGACTTCTTCACAGAAGTTCGGGTTTGAGATCGGTGTTGTGTAAATTTTATTATTTTCCCTTATTACATGGTTATAAGGGAAAATAATAGCATTCTTCATACACAATGCTAAGTAAATTAGGGATGGAGGGGTTAAAAAAATAAATAAATATTTAACTCACCTCATCCACTTGTTCGCAAAGCCCGGCTCATCTTCATTCTTCTTCTTTGAGGACCTGGGAGGAAAAGGACCTTTGGTGACGTCACTACGCTCATCACATGGTCCATCACCATGGTGATGGGCCATGTGATGGACCATGTGATCAGCGCAGCGCCATCACATGGCCCATCACCATGGTGATGGACCATGTGATGAGCACAGTGACATCACTAAAGGTCCTTTTCCTCCCAGGTCCTCAAAGAAGAAGAATGAAGACGAGTCGGGCTTTACGAACAAGTGGATGAGGTGAGTTTAATTTATTTTTATTTTTTTTAACCCCTCCATCCCTAATTTACTTAGCATTGTGTATGAAGAATGCTATTATTTTCCCTTATAACCATAATGATTGGGTCCCCATCCCGATCGTCTCCTAGCAACCGTGCGTGAAAATCGCACCGCATCCGCACTTGCTTGCGATTTTCACGCAACGCACAATTGATGCGGGAAAGTCACCGCTCATGTGCACAGCCCCATTGGAGTGAATGGGTCCAGATTCAGTGCGGGTGCAATGCGTTCACCTCACACATTGCACCCGCGTGGAAAACTCGTGTGGAAGGGGCCTATAGGGGTTAAAGGGCCCAGATTGGCTCTTGTGCCTAGCGGCAGCCTTCTCCGGGATGCTGTTCCGGTGGGTGAACAGCCTGCTGAATCCGTGCTGCCGCTAGTGCACGCGTGCCGCCGGAGGTCCCCTTCGGCCCCATTGACTTTAATGGGGTCGGCCGGAGTTTCGGCGGCAGCACGGCAAACATGCCGAGAGGCGGCCGGAATAAAACTACGAATAAAACTACTACATGTTGTAGTTTTATTCCGGCCGCCTCTCGGCATGTTTGCCGTGCTGCCGCCGGAACGCCATCCCGCCCCTCATTATAGTCACCCGCCGGAACAGCCTGCCGGAGAAGGCTGCTGCTAGTGTGAAAGTAGCCTTAGACTGGGCCGCCGCAAAATTCTTCTGAAATGCATCATTGATTTTTATAAAAGTGTTATTCTATTTCATCTACATTTTCTATAGGAATCAGAGATGACATTTTCTGGTGCACAGTTCCGAATGCCCTTCTTTCCTGCTGACCTTCATGTAGATTCTGCCCGCTGTCACCACTAGGGGGAGCTCAAGTCAGAGGGATTTGGATTTAAACAGCTCTTAGTGGCCTCTATATGTCTATGCAGTTAGCTCCCTCTAGTGGCAGCAGAGATTATTGTATAATTGAACTTGTCTTCTATTGCATTCTTATGGAGTCTCCTTCTCCCCCTAGGGGTTATTTTATAAGTCACTTGAGTTCATCTCGTCTTGGAGCCCTAGATTTTTATTATATGAAAGCAACGCGACAATGACAGCTTTCTAAACAATCTCTGAAAATCGGATGTGTCCACCAGCTGCCGCATATCAGACGCCAGGTACGGACTGGCCCACCGGGGAGGCGGGGGATTCCTCGGTAGGCCCCCGAGTCTCCTGCTCCCGGAGATAAGACGGAGGAGTAATAATTTCTCTTGTTTCTCAGGAGAAATAATTATTGTAGCCACTAGGTGGCAGTATGGCACAGTGATGCAGCCTCCTACTGGTGTAAATTCTACAGGAGGCCCTGTCGTATCTTCTAGACTTCCCCGGCTGCTGGCTGTGAAGGAGGAGAGAACATGTCTGGCCATCCTCCTGCCCTCCCTGCTGTCAGAAAACTGGCTGCTGGAGAGAAGGACTCCTCTGCGGGGCTGGGCTGATGTCTCAGGTGTGTGGTGACAGTAGTGAGCTGTAGGAGACTGTAAGGGGGAAACAGGGGATTTGATTATAGCAGACACAGATCTATGAATGTGAGCTGCTCTCTGCAGTGTACGGAGTGGTATTGGGGGGACTCTGCCCTAGGTCCCCCCCAATGCACCCCCATAAGTGCCCCAGCTCCAGATGCCCCCGCTCTAAAATCACCCCTAATATTGCCTCTTCTCCAGTTACCCCTGCTCCAGGATCCCCACTATTACCCTGCCCCACGTGACCCTAATGCCTCTGTCTCAGTTATGACCCTCCGTTTGTGCCCTTTGCTCACGTTGCGCCTTTGCTTGGGCTTTGTTAAAGGTTGCGACCTGCAAAGGGTGTTGGATTTATGGCCAAAAAATTCTGCACAGTGCGTCCCATTCTCCAGTATTGACACGTACGGTTTACATGGCGGCAGTGATGATATTCCGTATTTACAGGCATCACTGCTGCCATGTGGAGTGGTGGAGGATTTAAAGGGGCTGTCCAGGTTTTGAAGTTATCCTCTCCACACCATAGGGCATAACTATATGATTAGTGGGGTCCGATGCTGCGACCCCCACTGATCCCAGGAACGGGTCCTGTCCTCCCTTTTTGATGGTGTGACAGGCCACACATACGCCCTGCTGCTCCATTCATTCTCTTTGGGACCACTGGAAATAGCCAGCGCTGTACTCCGCCATCTCCGGCGACCCCATAGAGAATGGATGGAGAGGCCGGGCATATGCTCCACCTGCCACTCAATCAAGAAGGGGGATCAGTGGGGGCTCCAGCGTTCAGACCCCCACGGATCACTTAGTTATACCCCGATCCTGTGGATAGAGGATAACTAGGAAAGTGGACACCGGCCCTTTAACAGGCGAGCATTTCTATTTTAGTTTGACACATATTTTGGGCCAGATTTTTTATTTTAATTAAATTTTTATTTATTTTTTACACCCAAAGAAAACCTTTAAGAATAGGGAATGTGAAAAGGTCCAACAGCTATAACAGGACGGGTAATAAGTGTCTGACCGCTGGGACCCCCATGATCAAGGGAACGTGGTCTTAAGACCCTTGTGTACATCATTGGCGGTAATGTAATGGAAGGTCTCAGGACCCCTTGTTTCGTGATCAGTGGGTGGTCCAGCAGTCAGACCCCAGCAATCTGATATTTATCACCGATCCTGTAGACAGGCGAGAGGTCATTATGGTCGGACAACCCTTTTAATTATACTGCAGATTATGTGCAATCTGAGGAGGTTACGATTTTGGTAAATTTCATGCCAGACATTTATGCTTAAGGCCCCTTTCACACGGGCGCGATTTCCGCGCGGGTGCAATGCGTGAGGTGAACGCACTGAACCCGGACCCATTAATTTCTATGGGGCTGTTCACACGAGCAGTGATTTTCAGGCATCACTTGTTTTTCACGCAACGCAGGCCCCATGGAAGTGAATAGGGTTGCGTGAAAATCGCAAGCAAGTGCGGATGCGGTGCGATTTTCACGCACGGTTGCTAGGAGACGATCGGACTGGGGACCCGATCGTTATTATTTTCCCTTATAACATGGTTATGATGGAAAATAATAGCATTCTTAAAACAGAATGCATAGTACAATAGCGCTGGAGGGGTTAAAAAAAATAAAAATAAAATTTAACTCACCTTAATCCACTTGATCGCGCAGCCGGCATCTCTTCTGTCTTCTTTCTTCAGGACCTGTGGTGACGTCACTGCGCTCATCACATGGTCCATCACCATGGTGATGGATCACGTGATTGACCATGTGATGAGCACAGTGACATCACCACAGGTCCTGAAGAAAGAAGACAGAAGAGAAGCCGGGCTGCGCGATCAAGTGGATTAAGGTCAGTTAAATTATTATAATTTTTTTTAACCCCTCCAGCGCTATTGTACTATGCATTCTGTATTCAGAATGCTATTATTTTCCCTTATAACCATGTTATAAGGGAAAATAATACAATCTACACAGCACCTAACCCAAACCCGAACTTCTGTGAAGAAGTTCGGGTTTGGGTACCAAACATGCAGATTTTTCTCACGCGCGTGCAAAACGCATTACAATGTTTTGCACTCGCGCAGAAAAATCGCACATGCTCCTGCAACACACCCGCATCTTTTCCCGCAACGCCCGTGTGAAACCAGCCTAAAGGGGTTAAAGGGTTTGTCTCACTTCAGTAAATGGCATTTATCATGCAGTTAATACAAGGCACTTACTAATGTATTGTGATTCTCCATATTGCCTCCTTTCCATCACATTATACACTGCACGTGTCCGTGGTTACGACCACCGTGTAATCCAGCAGTGGTGGCCGTGCTTACACACTATAGGGAAAGGCTGGACGTGCTCATAGGCCAACACTTTTACCTATAGTGTGTAAGCACCACGGCCACCGCTGCTGGATTACACGGTGGTCGTAACCACGGACACGTGCAGTGTATAATGTGATGGAAAGGAGGCAATATGGACAATCACAATACATTAGTAAGGGCCTTGTATTAACTTTCTCTACATGATAAATGCCAATTGCTGAAGTCAGAGGACCCCTTTAAGTCTGCTACACTTAATAGGGTTAGGCATACGTGTCTTGGTGTGTGCATTGCATGTTTCCTATGTGTGATTGGTGTGTGCTATGTATGATGTATGTATCAGTGGTGTATGTGCAGCATGTGACATATGCATCAGTGGCATGTGAGCCACGTATAAGTGTCTTGTGTGCCACATGTGTCCAATGAGTGATTGGTGTGCGCTGCATGTGTCCATATATGTGTAACTTCTGCCTCATGTATGTCTGTGCATTGTGCTGTGAGTGTCGGCCATCATGCTTCCTCTGTAATATTTCTGTTATCACGGTAAGGGCTCATGAACACGACCGTGGGATGTTTTGCAGTCTGCGAATTGCGGATCCGCAAAACATGGACACCGGGTGTGTGCATTCCACATTATGCGGAACAGAACAGCGGGCCTCTAATAGAACCGTCCTGTCCTTGTCTGTAATACCGACAATAATAGGACATGTTCTATCATTTCTGCAGAACGGCCATGCGGACATACAGACGCGGAATGCACACGGAGATTTTTTTTTTTTTTTTTTTTGCGGCCACATTGAAGTGAAGGGACATGGCAAAAAAAAAAAAGTTTGTGTGCAGGAGCCCTAAGGTGGGCCCCCAGAATCAGTTACACTGGTGGGCCCTAAGTACCCCAGTCCGACACTGTCGGACGCCATTGAAGATGGCGAACTGATGCTTTTTCCCAGGTGAAGGTTCTGTCCTGACTGATGGAGGGGAGTAGAGAAATTTATGGAGGATGTGCACCATCTGGTGGTGGAACACTAAAAGTGCAGCCTTTCATCTCATGGTAGATTCTGCATTTTTCTCATACTTTGTGCTTCAGTTTTTACACCATTTTCAAGATTTCTGCTGGCTGTCAGTGAACAGAGGCGTTAAACCCTTTCTTAGTCCCCAGAACAGACCCCTATTTAATTTCGGTTCCCAGACCAGACCCCTATATTAATATCAGACCTCCTCCTATATTAATATCAGACCCCAGACCAGACCCCTATATTAATATCAGACCCCAGACCAGACCCCTATATTAATATCAGACCCCAGACCAGACTCTTAAATTAATATCAGACCCCTGACCAGACCCCTAAATTAATATCAGACCCCTGACCAGACCCCTAAATTAATATCAGACCCCAGACCAGACTCCTAAATTAATATCAGACCCCTGACCAGACCCCTAAATTAATATCAGACCCCAGACCAGACTCCTAAATTAATATCAGACCCCAGTCCAGAGCAGTATATTAATATCAGACCCCAGACTAGACTCCTAAATCAATATCAGACCCCTGACCAGACCCCTAAATTAATATCAGACCCCAGACCAGACTCCTAAATTAATTTCAGACCTCTGACCAGACTCCTATATTAATATCAGACCCCTGACCAGACCCCTAAATTAATATTAGACCCCTGACCAGACTCTTAAATTAATATCGGACCCCTGACCAGACCCCTATATTAATATCATACCCCAGACCAGACTCCTAAATTAATATCAGACCCCAGACCAGACTCCTAAATTAATTTCAGACCCCAGTCCAGAGGAGTATATTAATATCAGACCCCAGACCAGACTTTCTTATTCCTGCTCACACAGCTGAGGGGTTGATACAATGTATCAGTGCTCAATTTTCAATATTCCATGTAATTGGGCTCCCAATGTCCAGAAGGGCAGGAGATGCCTATGGACAAGGCCGTATGTATTATAATGCATGTATGACATAGAAGCGCCAGAAACTACTGCTCCAGGTGACGTCAACCACAGAAAGCAGGGGGCCCCATTTATTTCTTATAGATAAAGGGTATCTGCCACCAAGAAAGTGGGCATCTAGAAACTGGATGAGTTGGTGCAGCTAATAACTGGCCCTTTGATCAGTCGGGGGTGAAAGCTTATGTGCCAGCAAAGGGTGTTTTTCATGTGTGTATCTTCCAAAGGAAGTGGTATAACTATGTATGCAGTGAGCTCCCCCTTGTGGCAGCTGCATGCAGACAGAATGTTATCATTGAATTTTATGGCTGCATAAAGGGAGGCGTCATGGGGCACTGTGCGGGTCTGTTGGGGCTGCTTCTATGAGCCAGGCTGATAGCTGTTGTTACGGGTGCATAGCCTATACACATCAGAGGTGTTTATGCAAAAATGGTCTGCCTGTGGTTACCGGCTTCTCATCATACAGATGCCTCCATATTTGGTTCCCTGCTATTTGAACTGAAATATGTAAATCTTTCAGAGCTTTGCCTGCCCGAGCTAGTTCCTGTTTGAAGAATGTATAATATAATATTAGACCCCAACCCCAAACCAGACCCCTATTTAATTTTGGGTCCCAGACCAGACCCCTATATTAATATCAGACCCCAGACCAGACCCCTATTTAATTTTGGGTCCCAGACCAGACCCCTATGTTAATATCAGACCTCCTCCTATATTAATATCAGACCCCAGACCAAACTCTTAAATTAATATCATACCCCAGACCAGACTCCTATATAACGTCAGACCTCAGACCAGTACATATTAATATCAGACCGCAGTCCAGACCCATATATTAATATCAGACCCCAGACCAGACTCCTAAATTAATATCAGACCCCTGACCAGACCCCTAAATTAATTTCAGACCCCAGACCAGAGCAGTATATTAATATCAGACCCCTGACCAGACTCCTATTTAACGTCATACCTTAGACCAGTATATATTAAATATCAGACCCCTGAATTAATATAAGACCCCAGCCCAGAGCCATATATTAATATCAGACCCCAGACCAGACTCCCAAATTAATTTCAGACCCCAGACCAGAGCAGAATATTAATATCAGACCCCAGACCAGACTCCTATATTAATATCAGACCCCAGACCAAACCCCTAAATTAATTTCAGTCCCCTGACCAGAGCAGTATATTAATATCAGACTCCAGACCAGACCCCTGAATTAATATTAGACCCCAGACCAGACCCCTAAATTAATATCAGTCCCCTGACCAGAGCCCTATATTAACGTCAGACCTAAGACCAGACCCTTAACTTCATTTTAAACTCCAGACCAGCCCTGATACCCCCTTTATTAATATTAGACCCCAGACCAGACTCCTCACCCCCGGCTCTTGGTCAGCTCTGAGCACCCTGATGCTGGACGGAGTCAAGACCCAGCGCAGAGCTGAGGCTGAGGAGGGTCGGTATATAGTCCTCTGTCTATTGGATTCATCCGATAAATAATCATTCATAGTGGCTGCAGTTCTCTCACTCACACACTAGAGGGCATTACTCTGTAGGTTTAGCGATTACATAGAAAATAATAATAATATGTTGAATCCGACCAAGGACAACATCTGCAGGGAGTTAGTATGTTCTCCCCGTGTTTGCGTGGGTTTCCTCCAGGTTCTCCGGTTTCCTCCCACACTTCAAAGACAGACTGATAGGGACCTTAGATCGTGAGCCCCATTGGGGACAGCGTGATGCTAATGGCACTATAGCACTGTGGAATATGTCAGCGCTAT
Organism: Bufo bufo; assembly: GCF_905171765.1. Lineage (NCBI taxonomy): Eukaryota > Metazoa > Chordata > Amphibia > Anura > Bufonidae > Bufo > Bufo bufo. The sequence continues at coordinate 12,999,971 of NC_053396.1, read as the reverse complement.
ACAAGTGCATAAAATAAATAAGTAATACCACGCGCTGTAAGGAATCGCTTATGCAATGAGCCGGACCGTGGTACGGTTACACGGACGCCAAATTATGCTGTGGGTCCGGATATGGGTATATAAGTCTATAGTTTTTGTTTGTGACGCCAATTGCAGCGTGCGCAGGGTACAGTCTCAGGGCCCTTTAAGGTGTTGCAACTCAAGTACCAGGTGAGGATTGCCAGAGTGGTGTAATGTCTCTGTGTGGTAGCAGTAATAGTGTCAACGGTGTCTCCTACCTGGGTACGGCTGGACTCCTGGATCCTGGCTCACTTGCAATAAATGAGTGTGTTGCTAGTAGGAGTAATTGAGGGATTTGTTAGCAATGAATGAGATCCAGACTTAGAATATAATTCAACTTGTCTTTACTGGAGGCAGCATTAATCCATATGAGTTACAGCAATAGTCTTGGGTCCCAGCAGGTATTGGCAATGTATGGCAGGGATCAATATCTCTTCTGCTTCTATCATGTGCCTGGAGAATATGGCAGGAATCTGTCTTCTGCTCTGTCTATCTTCTGCTGTGTATGGGACTGACTAGCTGAGGAGGAATTTGGCTTCTCCTGGTCTCTGGATGGTACTCACAGTTCTGCTCACAGGGAATGGCTCTTCCTGGAGATCTGGAGGTGCTGCTTGCTGGTCACCAGTTGAGGGTGCAGGCTCAGACTGGGAATGGTGATTTTTGGTCTCAGCTGAGACACAATCCTGTGTTGGGATCCCTAGAACTGGGAGCTCCTACCAGCACAGCCTTCCCCTAGCCGGGGTGGCTGGCACACTAACTGTAACTTCCTTTCCTCCCCATGAGGCAGGATGTGGGAACATTCCACACCTCCTCAAAGAGGGGGAGCTAAACTGGAATGTACTATTCCAGTCTAGATATGCTAAACTGTTACTAAAGCCCTGCTAAACACATTGCTGCCACCTGCTGGTGTACATGGAAATTACAGCAAATACATGTAACAGGCTTAGAAAATGCACATTTGTGAGGAATATTATGTAAAATTACACAGGATGACAATGCAGATACACTTAACAGGTTGTAGCTGGGTAAAAGAATTTAGTAACATAACTCTGGGATGTTACATTCCCCTTTACTTTGAGTTAAGCCACCCTCGGCTTATGCTTAGGTGGGAGAGGAATCGGCTCTGGGGTACCCAAATTAGTACAAAGTGCTGCATGAATTACATATAAAGACATACAAAGACAAACATGAAACGGCTTTCCCCAGGTTCCTGCCCGCTAGAGTAAGGTGTCCAACACACAGTTTCCTTCTCTTGGTATAACCAGGTAACCTAAATACTGCACAAAGCAAACATTACTGACTGACTTTGAAATGCTCTGGATCCTTTAAACACCAAAGAAAGCATGAGGGTGTCTTTACTCTGTAGTCCCACCATGGTGTAATGGAATGCCCGCAAATGAAAGGGTGGCTTTATCCTGTATTCCCTTCCCTGCACCAAAGCCTGAAAATTTGGCTTAAAGCACGATCACTATGGTGACTAAGGGGTAGCTAAATTGTGGCCCTAAGGTTTGAGGCGCCTTACCTTAGGCAAAAAGGCTCAGAAGGGGAGGTATTTATCGTCTCCGCATACTTCTGGCAATGTCACAGGAGGAGGGTATTAATGCAAGAATAGGCTCAAAAATAACTTGAGTCCTTTGACTTGAAGTGCTTGACGTTGAATCCTCTGGAAACAGGTAAAAGTCAATTGTAATCCAAGGAGGTATAAAATATCTAAAAGCAGCATATTTAGAACCGTAGTTCCATAAGTCTATCAAGTAACCTGAGAAAGGGGATAAAACAATGAACTTGGACATGAGGGGTTAAATACTGATGGGGGGAGTCCTTACTATGCATGACCATCAGGGTGAGGACAAACTAGGGCAACCTGGAATAAAAACGTTAAAAGCACACAATGCCAACGGGTCCTCACCCGTCAGGAATAGTCCACGACGTGGCATCCATGTCCTCCTCGCTGCTAGAGCTACTAAAGCGCACCAGGGGGCGCTCTTGCCTCTGGTAGCTCATCGTCGCAGAAGTAGTTGTGCACCACTGACCTCTAGTGGTGGCTTTTGGTGTTGGCTGTGCAGACAGCCTGGAGAATGCAGCTGTGACATGCCGCAAGCCGGGATCCCTGGCCGGTGCAGAGGTGGACAAAACCTCCGGCTGAAGGGGCTCTGGTAGGTAAACAGAGGGTGCCTGTGGCAGCTTCCAGGGCAGAATGTAGGGTTGCACTCTGGGATTGAAAGTCAGGACGGAGTTATTTATTTGCCCCACCTGTAGAGTTGGAGCCGCAGGGATTTCAGGGCTCAGTATGGGGACCTCTGGGTTTAAACGTCCCGCTCTGGCGGTATTAGCTCTGGGCGGCGAAGTGGAAGTTTCGGCCGCCTCCGCCGCACCAGTATGTGTGCATGGCGGAGCAGGCTTGGGCCTATCAGGGGTATCGGGACCCACAGGGAGCGATGCAGGGGCAGCTTCGGACCGGGCCTGGGCCTCAGGGAGCGCGGCTGCTCCTACCTGATGTCGCGGTTGGTTCTGGTGCCTCCTGGTGGTGCCCGGGGGCCTCCGCGATAGGTGACGTCATCGTGGCTGTCGCTGAAGCTGTAGTCCGCTCTGCAGGAATCGCGGCTTGCTTCTGGGCCGGGAAGTCAGTCGCTGGGGCAGCCGGTAAGAGGGTTGGCGCAGTCATCTTCTCCTATGTCTGGAGAGGGGCGACATTTGCTTCCGAGGGAGCGGGCTGGAGTGCGGCGACCATCTTGGCTTGTTGTTGGGAAGTATCTCCTGCCTCCGGACTTGCAGACCGGGTGGCGGCAGCTGTAGTGGCAGTGCTGCGTATCATCGGAGACGCACGTTTCTCGCCAAGGGGTTCCTCTTTAAAAGGGTCATCATCCCCGGAGACGAGTTGGTCCCACTTGGGTTGCGGCACTCTCGACGCCATCTTCCTTGGCTCCTCTGTCACAATCAGTGCAGGACATGAGGGTGGAGCCCAGAGGGAGGAGTCTGCACTCCCTTGGCTCACATTGCAAAGTTCGTGGTGGGCAGTCTTTAGTTTTCCCACTTCTAGGGGGGGCGTATTCAGCATCTTCGCGCTCTTGAGAGGGCGTTCTTGACTTTTACCGCTTCTGGGGGGCGTATTCGGCATTTTCGCGCTCTTGAGAGGGCGTTCTTGACTTTTTCCGCTTCCGACAAGCATGGAGAGGCGGCGCCATTTTGCGAATATGGCGAATTAACCCTTTGAGTACTCATAGGCACCGCATGGTGCTTTCTGGCACAGCAATAAAGTCAATTTTCAAGGTTTTTGCACAATCCTCAGATCTTGCAGCACTGTGAAACATGCAATTTGATCCGGTTAGGCACACAATTGGATCCGGTTCTGTTGGCACACAGCTCGATCCTGTTTCAGTGACGCCAAAAATGCAATGAGCCGGACCGTGGTACGGTTACACGGACGCCAAATTATGCAGTGGGTCCGGATATGGGTATATAAGTCTATAGTTTTTGTTTGTGACGCCAATTGCAGCGTGCGCAGGGTACAGTCTCAGGGCCCTTTAAGGTGTTGCAACTCAAGTACCAGGTGAGGATTGCCAGAGTGGTATAATGTCTCTGTGTGGTAGCAGTAATAGTGTCAACGGTGTCTCCTACCTGGGTACGGCTGGACTCCTGGATCCTGGCTCACTTGCAATAAATGAGTGTGTTGCTAGTAGGAGTAATTGAGGGATTTGGTAGCAATGAATGAGATCCAGACTTGGGATATAATTCAACTTGTCTTTACTGGAGGCAGCATTAATCCATATGAGTTACAGCAATAGTCTCTGGTCCCAGCAGGTATTGGCAATGTATGGCAGGGGTCAATATCTCTTCTGCATCTATCATGTGCCTGGAGAATATGGCAGGAATCTGTCTTCTGCTCTGTCTATCTTCTGCTGTGTATGGGCCTGACTAGCTGAGGAGGAATTTGGCTTCTCCTGGTCTCTGGATAGTTACTCACAGTTCTGCTCACAGGGAATGGTTCGTCCTGGAGATCTGGAGGTGCTGCTTGCTGGTCACCAGTTGAGGGTGCAGGCTCAGACTGGGAATGGTGATTTTTGGTCTCAGCCGAGACACAATCCTGGGTTGCGATCCCTAGAACTGGGAGCTCCTACCAGCACAGCCTTCCCCTAGCCGGGGTGGCTGGCACACTCACAGGGAACATTCCACACTCACAGGGAACATTCCACACCTCCTCAAAGAGGGGGAGCTAAACTGGAATGTACTATTCCAGTCTAGATATGCTAAACTGTTACTAAAGCCCTGCTAAACACATTGCTGCCACCTGCTGGTGTACATGGAAATTACAGCAAATACATGTAACAGGCTTAGAAAATGCACATTTGTGAGGAATATTATGTAAAATTACACAGGGTCACAATGCAGATACACTTAACAGGTTGTAGCGGGGTAAAAGAGTTTAGTAACATAACTCTGGGATGTTACACATTCACACACGAGCGGCTTTATTCTTGTCCGACATCAACAGGTGGCGGTTCCCATCTGCCATGAAACAAAGGCTTAACAGTGGCGCCCTCTAGTGGCACGGAGCAAAGCCTGAACCATCATCATCACCCTGTAACGCTCAAAGGGTTATGCAGCTTTCTGATATGATTTACAAGACCATTTTCAAGTTCTCTGCTTTCTGTCACTGAATGGAAACATTCCTGTTGGCATCCAGATTCTGAAAGCCCCATACTGACCTCACGCTTCTCACATCTGAGGGTTTGATGCTGCTGCATCCAGTGCAGACAGGTGACCGCAGCAGCGGCTCCTGCTTGCTACAATGTATCGGTGCAGCCCCCAGGTCCTCACAGAGGATGCTCCAGACTGGATACAATTGTAGCAAGTCTTATGGATTCTCAAGATTCTTCCCATTCACTGACAGCAAGCAGGGATCCTGTGGTCTAGGAGCAACACTTAGAGAATTGTGCATTTTTTTATGGTCAATCTATACTGTTGGGTTAAAGGGGTTGTCAACCCTGGGCACGTCATAGAGTGGTGTGTGTGTGTGTGTGTGTGTGCGTGGAACCCCCAAAATGGAGAAATGGGGGCGGGGGCTTGACATTAGACTTAGTTGACCCAGGGGTCCGGCAACCCCATAGACGCTAGGGTCTCGAGGAGTGGGCGGCTGTACTGTAATCATTCACAAACATGTTACAGCACCCTGGAGAAATGCAGCACTCCCATCATCCTTATCACACCGCCGCCGGGTGTATGGGGTAACCTCCAGCAGTAACTATGGTTAAAGATTTACTACAGAGCCGTAAATATGTAGCTGAGGAAGCATCTAACGATTATTTGCTAATGTCTTCACGCCCAAGGGAGCAATATCCATTCCATTCCTCTATTATTTCTGCTAGTTTGCAATAAAGGTCCAGCTGAGTGTTACCAGTTTGGGGGGGGGGGTCCCTGCACAGTTTAACGCTTTTAATCAGTGATGCCAGTGTCAGACTGTGCAGAAACGCAACCCCAAATGGTAACACCCAGCTGGACCATCGCTACAAACTACTACAGAGCCATCAATATGTAGCCAGAATTAGCAGAGGAAGCCTCTAAGGATTGTTTGCTAATGTCTTCACACCCTGGGGATCAATATCAGTCATAAGGACCAGAACCCCCGGCCCAGCACAGCGTTTCTTAGAGAAGACCCGACACCTCTCCTGACATGTCCGTTTTAGTAACTGCATGCATTCATCATCTAATAACAATTCTGGAGCAGCTATTCTTATAGCTCTGGTGTGACGTTCCTGTATTATTCCTGCTAGAAGTTATGAATGACTTGCCAGCAGTTTGCAATGAAGGACCAGCTGGGTCTTACCATTTGAGGGTGTGTCCCTGCACAATGTGACTGGGAGCACGGATTGAATAATGATAGACTGTACAGGGACACCCCCACAACTGGTAACATCCAGCTGGACCATCACGGCAAACTACCACAGAGCTGTCAATATGTAGCAAGAATTAGTGAAGGAAGTATCTAAGAATTGTCTGCTAATGTCTTCACGCCCCGGGGATAAATATCAGTCATAAGGACCAGAACCTCTGACCCAAAATAGATGCACGGTGCATCCCCAGGCAATAGCAATTCTGGAGCATCTGTTCTTGTGACTCTATGTTGGGTCATTCCTCTGTGATTCCTGCTAGAAATTATGAATGAATTGCCAACAGTTTGCAATGAAGGTCCAGCTGGGTGTTACCAGTTGGGGATGTGTCCCTGCACAGTCTGACACTATCCAATCGGCGCTGCCATTGTCAGACTGCACAGGGATGCAACCCCAACTGGTAACACCCAGCTGGACCCTCATTGCAAACTACTAGCAATCGATTCATAACTTTTAGGAGGAATAATAGAGGAATGACACAACCTAGAGTCATAAGAATACATGCTCCAGACTTGTTATTACATGGGGAATACGAATAGTCACTAATATAGGCATGTCAGGAGATGCGACAGGTCCTCCTTAAAGGGGTTGTTTACAGTAGGCCACAATATCTGATCAGCAGGGCGCCGGAACTACACAGATCTGATTACTGCAATATTCACTTTGGTGGGGGTGCAGGGTGTCGGACCGATCAGACATCGATAGCCGATAGGACAACCCCTTTAAGCCATGCACATTAGATAAATGTCAACTAAACCTGCCAGTCCTGTGTATGGGGGTCTCCCGACAACAGATTAGAACAGGCTGTTGGATTTCAGCATGCCCGATCCTCTCGACCAGCTGCTTCCTCCCCACGTTCTGAGATGTGCGGGGCCGGCCTTGGGTATCTGTGTGCCGGCATATGTCACAGATGGGGACCGCCTAATGTATATGGGGGTGCCCCGACTCTTCCCTGACGGCAGATGTAAGAAGTATCGGGGATATCAGTGTTTAACAGTATAAGAGCGGTGTCTTCCAAAGCACACTCTGTGGCTGTCATGGCACGCTGGGAGTTGTAGTTACACAGCAGCCATAGCACTGCTGATTATAGGCCCTCCGATAAATCGTATCGTCAGTATATATGCCGATAATCTGAGCGTCTGTGATAAGAAAGCGTAGGGTTGTAGAGATGGATCTGGACAGATTATCAATAAGATAATCGGGCGGAGAAGTGCCACTTGAAGGCCCAAAGCCTGAGGCTGCACTACTGAGACAGCTGCCTTATGACACTTGTTGCCATGGAGACCTTGCCTCCATCAGAATCAGCATCTCTTTCCCTCCTACATGGCTGCTATAGTGACACATCCACTCTCATCATGCCCAGTAGTAACCCTTGCATAATAGGGGTTGTAGTTCCTCAAGGCGCTCAAGGTTGAAGATTTCTGCTGTAAATGTCTGTAGTCCGGGGTCTGCAACCTGTAGCACCTCAGATGTTACACATCTACCACTCTCATCATGCTGGCAAATTTCAAGGCATGGTGGGAGTTGTAGTTCCACAAGGGATGTAGAGACCTCTGTGGTGAACGTGGTACGAGAAGGTGGAGACCAGTAGTCTATAACCTGTGGATCCCCCGGTGTTACAGACCTACCACTCTCAAGGTATTCTGGGAGCTGTAGTTCCACCATGGATGTAGCACAAAAGATTGAAGATGAAAAAAAAATGTGTTCTGAATCCTACGGCGCTTCAGCAGTGGTGAAACGACAAATCCCACCATGATGATAGGAGTTGTAGTTTTCCCAAGACCTGGCAGTGCAATAGGGCTCGTTCAGGGCTTGAAGCCCGCGCCCGTGTTGTGGACCGCAATGCACGGGCACCGTCCGTCGGGCAGCCGCATGGGGATCGCAGACCCACTCACTTGAATGGGTCCGCGATCCTTCCGTTCCGTAAAAAGATAGAGCAAGTTCTATCTTTTTGCGGTGCGAAAGCACAGAACAGAACCCCAGAAAGCACTCCTGTAGTGTTCCGTTCTGTTCTTCCGTTCCGCATCTCCGGATTTGCGGACCCATTGAAATAAATGAGTCCGCATCCGTGATGCGGAATAGCCACGAAACGGTGCCCGTGTAATGCGGATCCGCAAATGCGGTCCGCAATACGGCAACGGGCTTCACACGGTCGTGTGAATGAGCCCTCAGTCCTCTTTCGCACAAACGTGTGCGCTCTGTGGCCGTATTGCGGAGCGCATTTGCGGATCCGCAATACACAGGGCGCCGTTCCGTGTGCATTCCGCATCACGGATTCGGACCCATTTACTTCAATGGATCCGCAAATCCGAAGATGCAGAACGGAAGCACGGAACCTTACGGAAGCACTACGGAGTCCTTCTGTGGGGTTTCGGCCCGTGCTTCCGTTCCGCAAAAAGATAGAACATGTCCTATCTTTTTGCGGAACAGCCGGATCGCGGACCCATTAAAGTGAAAGAGTGAAAGAGGCCTCACGTTTTTTGCGTTCCGTATATGGGCTGTTTTTTGCATTCCGTATACGGAACCATTCATTTCAATGGTTCCGCAAAAAAAAACGGAATGTACTGCGTATGCATTCCGTTTCCGTATTTCCATTCCGTTCAAAGATAGAACATGTCCTATTATTTTCCGCAAATCACGTTCCGTGGCTCCATTCAAGTCAATAGGTCTGCAAAAAAAACGGAACACATACGGAATGTACTCAGTATGTCTTCCGTATCCGTTTTACGTTTTTGCGGAACCATCTATTGAAAATGTTATGCCCAGCGCAATTTTTTTCTATGTGTTTTCAGGGTAGGACCGCGCTGCTATTTCAGCGATGTTGGATTCTTCACTCTAGCACAGAACCGTCAGCATATTCGGACACAGAGAACCAAATCGCCCTCCACACACACTCCTGTTGGATATCGAGAGACCGCACCAGTAGTGACGCGCTGATAGCTCCAGTCCGGTAAAAAGGTTTTATTATACTCACAAAGCCAATCTTGGTTTCTTTTATTTGTATCAATTTTTTCTATGTAATTACTGTATACTGTATATGCCATACGGAAAAACGGAACCGGAAACACTACTGAAACAAAAAAACGGATCTGTTAAAAACTGCCCGCAAAACACTGAAAAAGCCATAACGGTCGTGTGAACGAGCCCACAGATTGAGAATCCTGCGAGAATGTGATGCTTAACGTCGGAAAACTAAATACAGCGGCTATTTTCCCGTAAGCCTACGTCAGCCGGTGTTTACATGGCCTGCTTGCGGCCGCGCAGGGTTAACGGATGACGTCCCCCTCCTGCCGGCCATTCATTGGCTGCTCCATTGTCCCTATGTCAGCCCATGCTTGCTGCGGAATTTCCCTCGCCTATGAGTCACCCGTTAACCCTTTGCACGCCGAAGGCCACCACCAGGCCATGGGAAGAGCTGCTCTGCAAGGAGACACCTGATCCAGGACAGCAAGGGTGCAAGTGGTGCGCTCAGCCCAGGGAGGAAGAGTAAAGAGGGAGGGGGCAGCTGAGGCTGCAGGGGAGGAGGGGGGCTTGTTTTGCTCTCTTCCAGTTATGGGAAGTACAGTATGAACTGAGGACCTAGTAGAGAAGAAGACGGAGCGGCGTTATTAGGTAATAGCCCCCGGAGCCCAAATTGACGCCACCTCATAAGGAGACGAAGCGAGCAGCGCCGTCTGATAATCTGCACGCTAGTCCGAGGAAGCGGAGGACACCCGCCTAAAGAGGGGGCCTAAACCGTCGGAGTGACAGGGACCCCCCGAAGTCTGGAAGGCCCCAGCGATGTCTCATGATATAGCGTGTGAGACCCCCAAAGTGCACGACAGCCCGCAGCACACAGTCTATGTCCTGGTGGGATCCAGCGCTGACAGCATCCAGCTGCTCAGGTAACGCGCGCTTGGGTCCAACTTTTTGCACCCACCCCGCTACTTGCGTGGTCGGAGTACGTACGTATGGGCAGCGGGTGATGAGGATGTTGGGGTGCACATAAAAGCAGGATTTTTGGGTGGGCACAGCTGTACCCCACAAACCTATACATTGGCATCGTGGTCCATCGAGATGCCCAGGATGGGGGGGCGGGTGGTTGGCGCTGGATATGTTTTTTGGAAGGGTTATGTAGAAATAAGGGGCGTCTTGCAAAGGTGGGAGGAAAGCGGCGGGATGGAGCAATCCTCTGCTTATGCTTAGTCATTCAGAGACAGGCAGCGGAGGAAGACACATGGATCTATTAATACACGCCGGGCTGTACAGTAAGGGTTAAAGGGGGGCCCCAATTGGAGTGTCTTTGTGTCAAGAAAGGGTTAATTCTCATACCTAACCCCCTGTGGGGGTGAGAATGGCTGACATAAGCAGGACTCTGCCCCGCCGCCTGCTCTGCCTTGAAGTTGTGCAATGAGTAGAAAGTCAGGCAAAGTCTGTGTTGTCACAGTGTGGTGGCCCCCGGCACGCCTGAGAAGGGGCCCCGATGTCGCCCTCTAGCCAAAAAGCCATCATCCCTTTGCAGATAGCTTGTTGTCAGATTTTTGTTGTCAGATCCCATTGATTACTATGGGATCCAGGAATAATCTAATGTGTATGGGAACTATTAGACTGACCCCCCCCCCCCCCCCCCCCCAGAGAGGCGGCGTCAGCAGGCAGCCACTTATCCCTCTGCTCTATTAATATTCATGCCAATTAATGAGTCGGGTTGGCTTTCCTGGACCCCCCAGACCAGTGATGTGCAACCACCATGTCCTGACTTTTACAGACACCTACTAGGGGTTTTAGTTCCAAAACGACTAGAAAGCCACATGTTCCACACTACTGCCCCAGGCTGGTACCGGTTTTATATGCAGATAACCCCCTGTTCAGACTTGTAGACTGTGGCTGAGACATCGGTCCTTCTATAACCTGAGACTGAATGGTCGTGAGGCTGCTCTCAGTTGGCAGACCAACATTATAGTCTGGGGGCTGCTAAGTATGTGCAACTAGTAGAAACTATATTGAGTGATGGTGAGTACCCAGCTATAGAACAGTGCCCTGCCATACAATAGTACTAGGCATAGGATAGTACCAGGCATAGGACATTACCCAACCATAGAACAGCGCCCTGCCATACAATAGTACTAGGCATAGGATAGTACCAGGCATAGGACATAACCCAGCCATAAGACAGTGCCCAGCCATAGGACAGCGCCCTGTCATAGAATAGTACCCAGCCATGGGATAGTACCAGGCATAGGACATAACCCAACCATAGGACAGCGCCCTGTCATAGAATAGTACCCAGCCATAGGACAGCGCCCTGTCATAGAATAGTACCCAGCCATAGGACATTGCCCAGCCATAGGACATTGCCCAGCCATAGGACACACCGCCATAGGGCAGTACACCGCCATAGGGCAGTGCCCAGTCACAGGATAGTATGAGCCATAGGACAGTACACCGCCACAGGACAGTAGCCAGCCATAGAATAGTACACAGCTATAAGACAATACGCGCCATAGGACAGTACCCAGTCATAGGACATTGCCCAGCCATAGGACACACCGCCATAGGGCAGTGCACCGCCATAGGGCAGTGCCCAGTCACAGGATAGTATGAGCCATAAGACAGTACACCGCCATAGGATAGTACCCAGCCACAGGACAGTAGCCAGCCATAGGACAGTACCCAGCCACAGGACAGTAGCCAGCCATAGGATAGTACACAGCTATACGACAATACGCAGCCATAGGACAGTGCCCAGTCATAGGATAGTACCAGGCATGGTACAGTACCAAGCTACAAGGCAGTACGCAAGCATAGGACCGTGTGCAGCCATAGGACAGTAAACACCCATAGGACAGTACTAAGCCATAGAATAGTACCAGATGTAGGACAGTACCCATTCATAAAACATTAGCCAGCCATAGGACAGTATGCAGACATAGGACAGTGCCTAGTATGGGATAGTATATAACCATAGGATGGCGTGCAGCCACAGGACAGCACCCAGATACTGTAGGGTATCACCAGCCATAGGACAGTGCCCACACTGCCCAGCCATTCTGCAACACTCAGTGCAGCTATATGAGGTCAGTAGAGATAGATGTGAGATTCATTTGCATTACAGCGTGGAAAGTCCATGAGAGAAGATGATGATAAGATGGATCCTGCAATGTACAATATTATTGCCGGGCTGTAAAGTCTTATGGCGGTAAGGTTAATGCACGGGGCACATTAGTTTCTTAAAGCAACAGTTCCAGGAAATCTTCATTAAATCCTCCCTCATCCAAGGATGACCACATCAAAGAGCAAAAACTTAATTGGATCTGCTCAGTGAGAAGGCTATTAGACTATGCCTTCAATAACCTTTTCTAGATAAAAGTCCACTCCATTCACATCCAGAGCTGTAATCGAAAATACTTTCTTCAAGGATATTTCAGGACATGCAGAACATTTGGAAGCGATTTCCGAGCGTGACGAGTGAAATGCAAATTAAAAGTACATGTTTCATCTGGTATCGGTGGAAATGCAAACTGTAGATGCAGGCAAAATCCTAAGGTTCCTGGCGCCTGCGCAGCGACACCGACCCACTGGCACAGGCCTGCCATCAAATTGTGACTGGTAGGGGCCCAACTCCTGGGACCAGTCACCATTGCCAGGAACATGGAGACCCCAGTGCCTACGACTGGTAATATATCTCCTAGAGTTACCACACACACTTTTATAGCGTCTCTCAGTCTATAATATGTTAGTGCATTGTCCCTTTAAGCCTGGACCAAGATGGCGGCACGCATAGCTTTCTATTATGCCACTTTGTTATGTCTGTTCCTGGAAAAGCTGGGTGACATAGATATAGACCCCGTGAAAGCTGCCCTAAAATCTGGTATTGCAATAGTTGGTGCTGCCCCCTGGAGGTGGTGAGGTAGTAGTTGCGTTGATTACCACCCAGGACTCCATTAAAGCCGCGTGGTAATCAAAATGGCTACAACACTCCCCCAGGGGTAGAACCTGCCATTGCCATATCAGTTTAAGGGCAGCTTTCATGGCAGCAATATCTGCTGTCACCCAGCTTTTCCAGGTACAGACATGTGGCTGAATGGAGAGTGGTGCATGCCGCCATCTTGTCCCAGGCTTAAAGGGACAGTCCACTAATATAATATAAGCTGAAATGCCATAAAAGTGTGTATTGCCTTTCTAAGGGATAGCGTTTATTACTAGTCGTATTTGTATGTTCTTGGTACTTGTGGGGGTCCTAGGAGTTGGGCCCCCACCTTTCACAAAGTGATGTCCCCTCCCTTCAGTTATTTATGATATGTGGGGTACAACAGAAGGGCAGGAAAGCTGGGCCATATGCCAGACGCAGTTACTTCCCAAATTATTGTTGTGTGAACCAATAAAATGTTCTAGAAAGAGCTGGATGTCATGAAATACAACTAGTGCATATAGAAAGTGGTCACCCATAGCGACCAATCAGATTCCGGCTCTCATATTTTTAAGACAAGTTGGAAAATGAAAAGAGGCGATTTGATTGGTTGCTATGGATAAGTGTTCCACTTGCTGGGGTACAAAGGGAAAGGAAACCAAGGACCCATTGCAACCAATCAGATTCCAGCTCTGATGTTTCTAAGCCAAGCTGGAAAATGAAAGAAGCCATTTGATTGGTTGCTATGGGCAACTGTTCTACTTGCTGGGGTACAAAGAGAAAGTGAACCATAGCCACCAATCAGCTTTCAGCTTTCATTTAAAAAAGAGTCATTGAGCAATGAGACCTGTGATCTGATTGGTTGCTATGGGTAACCTCTTTCTGTTTCTGTCTCAACATGCCCTTCCCTCAGGAGATAAGCGGCTCCCAGAGGGAATGGTTTACCCCCTTCTGCTCATTAAAAACACATTGCCAATAGCTTCTTAAAGTGTATGGGCAGTTATATTTCCAGAGATGTTAAAATTATTTTTTAATATATGCAAATAAGCCTCTGGGAGCAACGGGGGCGTTGCTGTTACACCTAGAGGCTCTGCTCTCTCTGCAATTTCTGCACCCTCTGCACTTTGATAGACAGATTCACTGCCTGGACCTGTGAAAGTGCAAGGGGAGAGGCAGTTGCAGAGAGAGCTGAGCCTCTAGGTGTAATGGTAACGCCCACGTTGCTCCCAGAGGCTCATTTGCATATATTAAAACATCATTTTTCTCAGCAATGCGGGCACATATGAACATGGGACCAACACAGATGTCTTCAGCTGCCAAGTGCACATGTAACAGGTCAGCCAGTGTCATAGGGACAATACTGCTGACAGATGCCCCTTTAAGAAGCCTGGCCATGTCTCATTGCGAGAGGCCTGTATCTTAGGAGGACTAATGTGTTTCCTTTTTCTTTTTTTCTCATCACAACAGTCTGAGCCCCATATTGCCCGAATCCGGCATCGTCGCCGACATTGACGAAGAGACCGCCCTAGAGCCGAGCGAGGAACAATTTTACCAGCTGAAGAGCCAGCCGATCCCTTCGAGGTGAGACACAGGATGGGTTCATCCCAGACACACACAGAAAGAATGCATGACATAGGCATAAATGTGACATCCAGTCCCCGCAGTCAACAGGAAAAAGGAGATAAGCGTCAGACATCCAGCAGAAAAACAGCCGCACTGATAATTCCGGGCGTGCTACAAGATAAGCCGCCACACGCTCAGCATTTTCCAGTCTAGCAGCGAAGCCAAAATATTCCTCACGAATAGAGAAAATTACAGGGGCTTTCCATGTTTGGATGAAACCCTCCAGACAAAATCTTATACACTTTCTTATGCCGAGGGGGCGGGGCATGACACAGGGATTCAAAGAACCCCATTGAGCGTCATGCTTTGCCCCCTCTGGCCCTGTATTAGGCATCACAAAGGGTACATATTTTAGCAGGAGTATTCTTTTAAGAGCTCATGCACACGACCGTATGTATTTTGCGGTCCGCAAAAATCGGATCCGCCAAAAATACGGATGACCCCTAATAGAACAGTACTATCCTTGTCCCTAATGCGTCCGGAAATATGGACATACGGAAACGGAATGCACACAAAGTAACTTCCGTTTTGTGGACACATTGAAGTGAATGGTTCCGCATACGGTCAGCAAAAATAAACAGAACGGACATGGAAAGATATTACGTTCGTGTGCATGAGCCCTAAGTGTTATGATGCCTCCGTTGGTTGTCACTCAAACACAGGCGGAACCTGGCACACTTTGGGCAGCACCAGGTTACGGCAGTCGCATAGAGCTGAATGGAGTGGCAGCTTGCATGCATGGCTCCATGCACTTGAAGGACCCTTGTTCTCGTGATCAATGGGGGTCCCGGGGGTCGGACCCCCACCACTCCGATGCTTATCACCTTTAAGGTGCCCATATACTTTAGACCGCCATTCCTCCCTACTTCTCCATGCGCACTCCACTCTGACCAGCATGCACGTGCTTAAAATGGCCAGCGGTGCGACCACGCGGCGCGGTAGGCAGTGGAGTACCGCATGGCCATATGAGCCGCAGCGGGCTCTAATGAAGCTAATTGGGAGCGCACTGTTTAGTCGGTCTGCCCTGTTAATGGCCGCGTGGTATTGCGTACCCTAAGCCACTGCCAATCTGCAGGTCTGGATGACTTACAGCCAGGCCGCATTAACGCGGCCATGCCCGTGTTGTGGATCCGCACACCACGGCCACTGGCAGTGTGCACCCCGCATGGCGGTGCGGACCCATTATCTTCAATAAGTCAACGATCTACAAGATGCTGTTAAAGATACGGAGGCGCGGACCCGGAAGCCCCATAGTTTTTTGCAGGCCATGGATCTCGTGTCTCTGCCTTCTGCTCTCCCTATAGGGAATGTCACGCCGTTGTGTAACGCACTTTCAGGGAAGCCAAGTTTGCATAATTAATGCGTGATTGTGAAATTAGAGACAGCTCACTGTGCATTTACATTTCTCAGAATGCAGACTATTGCCGGGTGATGATTTGGGAGTATGAAGTAGTCTGTAATCCACTTCTTGCCATAAGTTGCTGCCATCTCCTTCCCCTGTGCTTTATACTACAGCTCTGCTTGCACTGTAGGGACTCTGTTTTAACCCTTTTTTTTCCCACCCCTAACAGTCAGACCCCATCGCAGTCCCCTCAGTCCTCTTTTCAGACCCCGAGCACAATGTCTTCGCGGATCCTGCTCCGGCAGCAGCTGATGAGGGCCCAGGCCCAGGAGCAGGAGAGACGAGAACAAGAGCAGAAAGCTGCCCAGATCGCCACGCCATCCACACCGGCCATCAGCGTTAGTACTGGTGGCCGACCCACCGCTGCGCAGGTGCCCTTGGAGGTCTTAAAGGTAAGGGGGATGAATTACTCAAATTGTGTAGCACTGACATGTTCTATGTATAGCGGTATATATATATATGGGCGCAGGTCAAAGTTTGGGCATGACTAGTGCCAGTCATGCCGGATCTTTGACCTTCACCCATATATACCAATATATATGCCGCTCAAATATGATTTCACCGTGTCAGATGAGATTCCGTCTATGTGAGCTCCTGTGATATCACTGGCCCGGCCTGAATGGGAGGATGAAGGTAGTAGTCTTGGGGGGTAGGTTGTATTGTGTATTTACTGGCTGTATACTCCACTGGATCTTTAGAATGGCCTCATTCCTGTCTAGAAGATGGAAGGTACTTTATTTGACTTGTGCAGGTTTGGTGATGTCATCCTCCAGGAATGAGGTCATCGCCCACATCTGAACAGTTGTGTTTTACATGTACTGATCAGTCTCCATTTTTTGCTGTGTTTTTTGCAGGTCCAGACCCATTTAGAAAATCCGACAAAGTATCACATCCAGCAGTCTCAGAGACAGCAGGTCAAACAGTACCTGTCCTCTACCACCATGGGGGCCAAGATGCCCTTACACACCTCTGCCCCAACTACCGCTACAATTAACCCTGCCTCTGCCGGAGCATCACCGCAGCCCGAACAGAACTTGCTCCCTACGGCCAGCAGCGCTCCTAACAGCCCCCTGGCAATGCTGAATATTGGCTCCAATTCTGAAAAGGAGGTAGGTACTTATGGAGGCGTCCATTCAGACATACTATAGAGTTAGCCAGTGCTGCTAAAGGGGGGGGGGCGTTCCCTTTTTTTATCGTCAGTGGGAACTTTTTCCAGGACTTCAATAGACACCATAATGTTAGCAAATGGGAATAGGGAATTGTCCCAAAGGTTTCATGCATCCCACAAGCATCGTCAGGATGGTAGTACTGGGGTGAGCAGGCCAAAGTAGAGGCCTCCAATTGGTAGGTGGTTGGGACACTAGACTTCTCGGCATACCTTGTGCCGCTAGTACATGGTTGAAGATCCACTCACCATGTATTTTTTTTATTTAACATGCATGTGTCTGTCTTTTTAGATTGATGATGTCATCGATGAGATCATAAGCCTGGAGTCCAGCCTCAATGACGAATTCATGGGATTCGTGGAAAGAGGGAATCTACCCAGCACAGTAAGCGATATGCCATATTTCTCTTGTTATGATATTTGGTAATATTTAGGGGCAGTGACCCGTAGGGATTACATAAGACAACATCAATATCATAACTTATACGTAACGCGTGTGATATCTTTTCAGCTTCCTGTGTCCGGTAACCTCTTGGACATGTATTGTGCTCCTGGAATGACCACTCCTGGCATCACTGTGAGCAACTCCTGTCCGGCCGACCTGCCCAACATTAAGAATGAATACTTAGGTAAGTGGAGACGCTCGTCGCTTCGTCTTTTTGGCAATACTTGGCGTTGTGGATTAGTTAAAAAAAAAGCTCAACTCCGTTTCATTCTCCTCCCCCACAGAGCACGACACGAAACAAATGATGAAGGAGCGGCAGAAAAAAGACAATCACAATTTAAGTAAGTACGGTAGAGGAATGGAGGGATAGGAGAAAAATGTATTCAGGTATTCCATTCTAGGCTGGTAATACATGTAGTATAGATCTGTCAGATGGCAATGGCCGCTGCCAGTTCTACCAGCTGTGGTCCAAATGCCATAACAATGACACTGTATTACCTGCACTTCTATGCCTGGATAGAAAACCTCCAGCAGGAGAGACACTGTATTAACTGCACTTCTATGCCTGGATAGAAAACCTCCAGCAGGAGAGACACTGTATTACCTGCACTTCTATGCCTGGATAGAAAACCTCCAGCAGGAGAGACACTGTATTACCTGCACTTCTATGCCTGGATAGAAAACCTCCAGCATGAGAGACACTGTATTACCTGAACTTCTATGCCTGGATAGAAAACCTACAGCAGGAGAGACACTGTATTACCTGCACTTCTATGCCTGGATAGAAAACCTCCAGCAGGAGAGACACTGTATTTCCTGCACTTCTATGCCTGTACAGAAAACCTCCAGCACGAGAGACACTGTATTACCTGCTCTTCTATGCCTGTACAGAAAACCTACAGCAGGAGAGACATTGTATTTCCTGCACTTCTGTGCCTGTATAGAAAACCTACAGCAGGAGAGACTTTGTATTCCCTGCACTTCTACCCCTTTACAGAAAACCTACAGCAGGAGAGACACTGTATTACCTGCACTTCTATGCCTGTACAGAAAACCTACAGCAGGAGAGACATTGTATTTCCTGCACTTCTATACCTGTACAGAAAAGCTCCAGCAGGAGAGACTTAGTATTCCCTGCACTTCTACTCCTTTACAGAAAAGCTCCAGCAGGAGAGACATTGTATTACCTGCACTTCTACTCCTTTACAGAAAACCTCCAGCAGGAGAGACATTGTATTTCCTGCACTTCTACTCCTTTACAGAAAACCTCCAGCAGGAGAGACATTGTATTTCCTGCACTTCTATACCTGTACAGAAAAGCTCCAGCAGGAGAGACTTAGTATTCCCTGCACTTCTACTCCTTTACAGAAAACCTCCAGCAGGAGAGACACTGTATTACCTGCACTTATATGCCTGTACAGAAAACCTCCAGCAGGAGAGACATTGTATTTCCTGCACTTCTACTCCTTTAGGCTACTTTCACAATTGCGGCAGAGGAATCCGGCAGGCAGTTCCGTCGCCGGAACTGCCTGCCAGATCCGTCAAAACGCATGCAAACTGATTGCATTTTAAGACTGATCAGGATACTGATGCATTGCAGGAACAGATCCGTCTGTCCATTTGTCATACGGACAAACTGATCCATTTTGATTTTTTCTCACATTTTTACCGGTCTGCGCATGTGCAGACCGGAAGGACGGATCCGGCATTCCGGTATTTTGAATGCTGGATCCGGCACTAATACATTCCTATGGAACAAAATGGCGTTCAGGCAAGTCTTCCGTTTTTTTGGCCGGAGATAAAACCGTAGCATGCTGCAGTTTTATCTTTTGCCTGATTAGTCAAAAAAGACTGAACTGAAGACATTCAGTTCAGAATGCATGGGGATAAAACTGATCAGTTCTTTTCCGGTATTGAGCCCCTAGGATGGAACTCTATGCCGGAAAAGAAAAACGCAAGTGTGAAAGTACCCTAACAGAAAACCTCCAGCAGGAGAGACACTGTATTTCCTGCACCTCAACTTCTAGCAAACTTATCATTACTGAGAGGGCGGAAGAACTTTTTCGGACATGTTCACTACGTACACAACACCTACCCCCTACATTTTTTCACATGATCTTTGCATTTTACATCATCGTCTGTCTGCTGGCGTTTCCTCAACAGAAATGTCTGCAAACACAAAGAGCTGGTGAGGTTGAGGGGTTGGCAGCAAAATCGGAAAAAAAAAACAACAAAGTGCATTGTCAACCGGAACAACACCCTAACTGGCCTGACTGGTTCTGTCGGCATTCCTGTAACATTAGGGAATATCTTCCAGGCCTGGAGGTGCAGCTGATCTGCTCATACACGCTCAGCAATGGCAACCATTTCCTAGGCAGCGCAGTCCTCGCTTTTACGGACACCTCTCCTCCCTGTTATACAATTAAACACGGAGCCTGCCTGCCCATAGGTTGCAACCAGTTCTAATAATATGAGCGACACCGTCGTTTCCAGTCTCACCAGTTTTTAGCTATGTCACCCAGTGCATTCTGAACGCATTTCTTCCCTTTGCAGTTGAACGTCGTCGAAGATTCAACATCAATGATAGAATCAAAGAACTGGGGACGCTCATCCCAAAATCCAGTGACCCGTAAGTCTGTACAGCAGTGTAATATTATTTCTCTACCTCTCGTGGCTCTACAGTCCACTTGTCTTTATAGAACTGGATATGTAGGACCTCATGATATGGATGGACTATGGGTCAACACTACTATGTAATATATGGAACCATGCCCTAAGGAGACATATGTCCAGATCTGGCTTGACCACCGATAAATATTGGCAGGTCGGGCACTGCCCTTGTCTATCTGCCCATTCTTCTCCACCAGTTCTGGTCTATATCCTCTTCTCTTCTCACACATATACTAGCATGCTCCTTTCCTACCATTCAGACTATGGGTACAGTGCCCTATTTGTAGCATATCCAGCAGGGTGGTCACCATCTGTTGCAATACCCAACCCATTAGGGCTACAGGACAACTTTGGTGGCACGAGATGAAGATCGCCATGTCCCATTGCAACATCGCATCTGATGATTGTCAATGACGCCTGTGATGGCTAACCTCCGGCACTGTGGTAAAACTACGACTCCCAAGATGTACACTTGCTTGGCTGTTCTCAGAACTCCATAGAAATGAATGGAGCATGCTGGGAGTCGTAGTTTCACCACAGCTGGAGTGTCGGAGGTTAGCCATCACTGGCCTAGCCATATATCCCAGGAAGATTGCTTTGTTGCCAATTACACGCGGGTCTATCAATTAGTCCATGCTTTTTTACCCCACCGTCCTTTTTTCATTTGAGTGCAGCCAAAATCTCATCTCTAGTGTCATGTCTTAAAGGGGTTATCCCCCGATTAATGGAAATCCTAAATCACATAGAACATGGCAATCTCTTTCTAACAAAGCTAGAACCAGCCCTGGACCTCACATGGATCCAGAGATCTCCCCATTCATTGCTCTGCTACATTTAGGTCAAGCTGTCAGCTTAGGGGGCGTGTCCTTTCGCAGAGGGGCGTGTGCTGTCTGCTGCAGCACGTGCTTCCGTCTTAGTGAGCAGGACAGCAGGTGGCGCTATACAGACGGATTTCAATGGATAACTCAGCGGCTATACTAAATGTTTAATTACGTGCAATTGCAAAAGTATTCAGATCCAGGCGCTGGTTTGAAAACCGTAGACTATTTTATGTGGGACAACCCGTTTAAGTCTCCCATCTCGTCCTTACCCCCGACAGGGAGCTGCGCTGGAACAAAGGCACCATCTTGAAGGCCTCGGTAGAGTACATCCGGAAGCTGCAGAAAGACCAGCAGCGGGTGCGCGAGCTGGAGGGCAGGCAGCGTAAGCTGGAGCACCTGAACCAGGGCCTGCTGCTGCGTATACAGGTAACGTATATAGGAAGTAGATTCCGATGCCAGATGTATGGCAGCGCCCCGCTGATCCATCCTGGAATATCTTGCAGGAGCTGGAAATGCAGGCTCAGATACATGGCATTAGAAGCTTTCCGCCATCCACTATGTCAGCAGATGTTGTTCCCAAGGTAGAACCAATCTCCGAAGTGGTGCCCGGATTTGACGCCCAGACCGCGCGGCCCCTGGACCCCTCCACCCTGGATCTGGGCACGCTCCACTTCTCAGACCAGCTGAATGACTTAGTTCACGAGGGCCTGAATTATCACCTGAGCCTGACTGGGGACTCGGCCTTTGCAGACATTCTTATGGACGACGTGATCTCTCCGCTCGGAGGGGATCCTCTTCTCTCTTCTGTCTCTCCCGGAGCGTCTAAGACCAGCAGCCGCCACAGCAGCTTCAGCATGGAGGACGACTCGTGATCCGTGCGCAGAAGCTTTGACTTTAACAGATTGGACTCTTTTAGTATTTCTCACACCAGGAAATCCCAGACCTCCTCCATTCCACCAGGCGTATTCTTCTTCCTCTCAAAAAAAATAAAAATAAAATCACTCCAGGAACCGATATCACCCTGACGGGGGCGATACTGGGAAGAGGACCGGACACGGGCAAGCGGAGACTTGGTAGAGGAGAAGGTCATTCCTAAACCTTTCAGGAGCATGGTGGGTGATGGATCTAAATCATGGAGGCTGGTCATCATGTGATGGGCATGGAGAGATGGTCGTATAACGTCATAGAATACGTGGCACAGTACAGTAGGTGGGCAGAAGAATGACATACAGGGTGGTCTGATGATGAACGTTCAGCTGGGTGCACAACATGGCATGAGATGGTGCTCAAGATGATAGAGTATCATAGGGCATTATATAGCAGATGCCATCCTCGGACATGGACATGACGGCACCTGGTAATAATCAGTGATACGACCCACAATGCAGTGGAAACCCCTTGTTCCTCTGGGGTGCCCCATATATACAGGGCATAGAAACTAACCCCGTATAGAGCATCGCTCGCTGCTTGCCTGGCAGTCTGGGTCCTTACCAAGTCCTCACCTTAGACAAAAGCACTAATATAGATAAAAAGTGGAATTTGGGTACAATTTGGCAGTATGGGTGTATTGTGGTTGCCGCCTAGATGGTCATTGTGCGGCTCCAGCCATCAGACCATTGACCCTGACAACTCTGTGATCTTAAGCCGTAGACATGAGATATTTGTTGTCACCTGGGCCACAGACAGTGAACAGTGGCCTGATCTCACGGCTATGGTTAGATTTGTTCACATTCCATTACGCCGTTATAAAAGGGGGCGTCACGCGGAGGACGAGCACATTATAGGGTGTGTGATGAGAGCAGCACTTATGTGTGTCGGGTGCTGGTGTGTGTGTCAGTGAGAGAGCGAGCGTCAGAGAAGTGAGCGAGCGTCAGAGAAGTGAGCATGCTTCAGAGGAGTGAACGTGTGACAGAGGAGAGAGCGTGTGACAGGAGTGAGCGAGAGCGTCAGAGAAGTGAGTGTGCTTCAGAGGAGTGAACGTGTGACAGGAGTGAGCGAGCGTCAGAGAAGTGAGCATGCTTCAGAGGAGTGAACGTGTGACAAAGGAGAGAGCGTGTGACAGGGGAGTGAGCGTGCGACAGGAGTGAGCGTGTGACAGGAGTGAGCGAGCGTCAGAGAAGTGAGTGTGCTTCAGAGGAGTGAGCGTGTGACAAAGGAGAGAGCAGGTGACAGGGGAGTGAGCGTGTGACAGAGGAATGAGCGTGCACTACAGGAGTGAGCGTGCATTACAGGAGTGAGCATGCATTACAGGAGTGAGTGTGTGACAGAGGAGTGAGCGTGCTTCAGAGGAGTGAGCATGCATTACAGTGAGTGTGTGACAGAGGAGTGAGCGTGCTTCAGAGGAGTGAGCATGCATTACAGTGAGTGTGTGACAGAGGAGTGAGCGTGCGACAGGAGTCAGTGTGTGACAGAGGAGTGAGCGTGCTTCAAAGGAGTGAGTGTGCGACAGGAGTGAGTGTGTGACAGAGAAGTGAGCATGCTTCAAAGGAGTGAGTGTGCGACAGGAGTGAGTGTGTGACAGAGAAGTGAGCATGCTTCAGAGGAGTGAGCGTGTGACAGAGAAGTGAGCATGCTTCAGAGGAGTGAGTGTGCGACAGGAGTGAGTGTGCCACAGAAGAGTGAGCGTGCATCACAGGAGTCAGTGTGTGCGAAAGGAGTGAGCATATGTCACAGGAGTGAGTGTGCGACAGAAGAGTGAGCGTGGTTCAGAGGACTGAGTGTGTGACAGGAGTGAGCGTGTTGGCGAGTGTTAAAATACAAGCCGGTGTCTTTGGGGGGCAGACAATGGACAGTGAGGATTTTGCGGGTGCAGGTTTCACCCCGTTTCCTCGCTGAGAATGTGTTTCTATATAGAGACTTATGTTCTGTGTTTTATATACTACAAGCTAATAAATGTTACTGTATACTTTAAATAAAACATTTTACACACTACAGCCGCTCCTGACCGCCAGCTTCTTACCCCATGCCGGGGCCCTCACGCCAAATGCTGTGCAGATTTAAAGGGTTAATGAGCAAAATGCGCTCAGATAAGGCTGCACATTCAGAGGGGCGGTTATAGGAGATCAGACGTAGCAATCGCCTGAGGGGGTCTGATTAGCTGCTGTGGGGGACATCGTCTGTTTTTGACCACATTCGTTTTTATGCAGAGGTCTATATGGCCGTTGTCAGCTCAATGTGAATGACAGGACTCTGCATCGCCATCTAATGATCAAAACTGGTACTGCATGTGTTTTTTATTTTACTCATTATTTATTTATTTATTTTACATAATTTGACATATTCCGCAGCGTTTTACAGACATCATCGTCACTCACTGTCCCAAAATGGGGGGTCACAATATACGTTCCCTATCACTACGTCCATGGAGAGTGGGAGGAAACTGCATAATACAGATTATCAATCCCTGACACTGCGGACGTTATAGTCTATTTTTCCAATCACTGACAGACCACCTCCTAGACCCACTAAACAAATATATCTGTACCAGACCCACCTATATACAGACCCCAGACCAGACCCACCTATATACAGACCCCAGACCAGATACGTCTATATACAGACCCCAGACCAGACCCACCTATATACAGACCCCAGACCAGACCCACCTACATACAGACCCCAGACCAGACCCACCTATATACAGACCCCAGACCAGACCCACCTACATACAGACCCCAGACCAGACCCACCTACATACAGACCCCAGACCAGACCCACCTACATACAGACCCCAGACCAGACCCACCTACATACAGACCCCAGACCAGACCCACCTACATACAGACCCCAGACCAGACCCACCTACATACAGACCCCAGACCAGACCCACCTACATACAGACCCCAGACCAGACCCACCTACATACAGACCCCAGACCAGACCCACCTATATACAGACCCCAGACCAGACCCACCTATATACAGCCCCCAGACCCACCTACATACAGACCCCAGACCAGACCCCACCTACATACAGACCCCAGACCAGACCCACCTATATACAGACCCCAGACCAGACCCCACCTACATACAGACCCCAGACCAGACCCACCTACATACAGACCCCAGACCAGACCCACCTATATACAGACCCCAGACCAGACCCACCTACATACAGACCCCAGACCAGACCCACCTACATACAGACCCCAGACCAGACCCACCTACATACAGACCCCAGACCAGACCCACCTACATACAGACCCCAGACCAGACCCACCTACATACAGACCCCAGACCAGACCCACCTATATACAGACCCCAGACCAGACCCACCTATATACAGCCCCCAGACCCACCTACATACAGACCCCAGACCAGACCCCACCTACATACAGACCCCAGACCAGACCCACCTATATACAGACCCCAGACCAGACCCCACCTACATACAGACCCCAGACCAGACCCACCTACATACAGACCCCAGACCAGACCCACCTATATACAGACCCCAGACCAGACCCACCTACATACAGACTCCAGACCAGACCCACCTATATACAGACCCCAGACCAGACCCACCTATACACAGACCCCAGACCAGACCCACCTATATACAGACCCCAGACCAGACCCACCTATATACAGACCCCAGACCAGACCCACCTATATACAGACCCCAGACCAGACCCACCTATATACAGACCCCAGACCAGACCCACCTATATACAGACCCCAGACCAAACGCACCTATATACAGACCCCAGACCAGACCCACCTACATACAGCCCCCAGACCAGACCCACCTATATACAGACCCCAGACCAGACCCACCTACATACAGCCCCTAGACCAGACCCACCTATATACAGACCCCAGACCAGACCCACCTACATAGAGACCCCAGAACAGACCCCACCTACATACAGACCCCAGACCAGACCCACCTACATACAGACCCCAGACCAGACCCACCTACATACAGACCCCAGACCACACCGCACCTATATACAGACCCCAGACGAAACCCACCTACATACAGACCCCAGACCAGACTCACCTACATACAGCCCCCAGACCAGACCCACCTATATACAGACCCCAGACCAGACCCACCTATATACAGCCCCCAGACCAGACCCACCTATATACAGACCCCCAGACCACACCCACTTATATACAGACCCTCCCAGACCACACCCACCTATATACAGACAGATAGACCAAACCAACCTATATACAAACCCACCAGTATACAGACCCCAGACCAGACCAATCTATATACAGACCACAGACCAGACCTACCTATATACGGACCCACTGTCACACTTTGGTGTGGGCGGGAAACACCACCGAGCATAGGAAGGAAGGGGGAACAGGGAATCAGGCCTGAGAACTAGGGAAGGAAGATGGACACCTCCTAGTAAAACCCTAACCAAATCCTGACTGACTACCAGTATGAACAGACCCCAAAGGTAGGTGAGTTCATACGCAGGAATACCTAGAGTCCTATCTAGCCCTATAGGCAGGGACAAAAAGGAAGGACGAACAGGTGTCTACTTCAGGACTAAAACAAACAATAGGGAAATGCGACACACAGAACCCAAACAAAATACAAAAGGGAAAGGAAAGACATAACTTCAAAGAGGCTATGGCAGCACCAGGAACTCAGCCGAGAGCCAACCACAAACAATCCACAGGCACAGAAGCTGTAAACCGCACAGCATTGTGGGAGAAGCAACTATAAAAAAGGAAGGTGAAATGACCACATAAGGCTACTTTCACACTAGCGTTCGGAGCGGATCCGTCTGATGTTTCATCAGACGGATCCGCTCCGATAATGCAGACGTTCGCATCCGTTCAGAACGGATGCGTCTGCATTAAAACTTAGAAAATTTTCTAAGTGTGAAAGTAGTCTGAGCGGATCCGTTCAGACTTTACATTGTAAGTCAATGGGGAACGGATCCGCTTGAAGATTGAGCCATATAGTGTCATCTTCAAGCGGATCCGTCCCCATTGACTTACATTGTAAGTGTGGACGGATCCTCTCGCCTCCGCACGGCCAGGTGGACACCCGAACGCTAGTGTGAAAGTAGCCTTAGCCACACCTGAGGCAAGGAGTGTGGCCAGAAACAACACAGACGCTTATTGATCCACAAGGAAAACCTGTCAGATCAAACCACGTGTTGCCAGTCTCACAGATCTCCTGCCACTTACTGTCGCCGGGACATCCGTACGTCTCGGTACGTCTGTGACACCCACCTATATACAGACCCCAGACCAGACCCACCTATATACAGACTCCAGACCAAACCCACCTATATACAGACCCCAGACCAGATACGTCTATATACAGACCCCAGACCAGACCCACCTATATACAGACCCCAGACCAGATATGTCTATATACAGACCCCAGACCAGATACGTCTATATACAGACCCCAGACCAGATACGTCTATATACAGACCCCAGACCAGATACGTCTATATACAGACCCCAGACCAGACCCACCTATATACAGACCCCAGAACAGATACGTCTATATACAGACCCCAGACCAGACCCACCTATATACAGACCCCAGACCAGATACGTCTATATACAGACCCCAGACCAGACCCACCTATATACAGACCCCAGACCAGACCCACCTATATACAGCCCCCAGACCAGATACGTCTATATAAAGACCCCAGACCAGACCCACCTATATACAGACCCCAGACCAGACCCACCTATATACAGACCCCAGACCAGATACGTCTATATACAGACCCCAGACCAGACCCACCTATATACAGCCCCCAGACCAGACACGTCTACATACAGACCCCAGACTAGACCCACCTATATACAGCCCCCAGACCAGACACGTCTATATACAGACCCCAGACCAGAACCACCTATATACAGACCCCAGACCAGACCCACCTACATACAGCCCCCAGACCAGATACGTCTACATACAGACCCCAGACCAGACCCACCTATATACAGCCCCCAGACCAGACACGTCTATATACAGACCCCAGACCAGACACGTCTATATACAGACCCCAGACCAGACCCACCTATATACAGACCCCAGACCACACTCAACTATACACAGACCCCAGACCAGACCCACCTATATACAGACCCCAGACCAGACACGTCTATATACAGACCCCAGACCAGACACGTCTATATACAGACCCCAGACCAGACCCACCTATATACAGACCCCAGACCAGATACGTCTATATACAGACCCCAGACCAGTCTCTATACAGACACCAGACTCACCTATATACAGACCCCAGACCAGAATCACCTATATACAGACACCAGACCAGACCCACCTATATATAGACCTACCTATATACAGACCCCAGACCAAACCCCCCTATATACAGACCCACCTATATACAGACGCCAGCTATGGAAATCCCTATGCTTAGAGCTCCCTCTAGTGGCAGTGGCAGGCAGAATAAATTCTATGGGCAGTGCTAGCAGTGACAGCATCCATTAGGTGAAATAAAGCAGCCTTTGTTCTACCCACACAGGGGTCTTCTCCAACTGCCTCAATGGGTATTCACATGCTGCAGGGCCTGCAGAAATCCATGCACATCCTGCAGAAACTGCCCAATTCAGCTGTATATTAATTAAAGGGTATTCCGGGGGAATCACTTAAATTAAAAATGGGGTTGGATACATGTTATATATTATATAGCAGGTTATATGTTAATATAACAAACCATCCTTACTCCTCGCACCGATCCCCCACCAGTGCCGTTCTGCCGCAGCTCCGGTCCCTGCTGCTCTCCGCTTCCTAGTCTCGTCGGAAATTACTTGCACTGCCCGCTCAGCCAATTACTGGCCACAACAGGGACCCCCAGCCACACTACAACCCCTGGACCACCAGGTCTAATGTCTATCAATATTAACCTCTTCATCACCTTAGAATACCAGTCTGACTACCTACCGTCAGCTATTAAAGTGAGACTTCAGTAGTCAGAAATTATCCCCTGGATGGGGATGGCTGTTTGACTGATGGGGATCTGTCTACTGGGACCTCCACCAATCGCAAGAGCAGAGGTCCTCTCCGCCCCCTCCCCCGTATGAGCAGAGTGGTGATCGCACACTCCATTCATCTCTACAGGATCGCCAAAAAAGCGCTTTGCTGTATGTATGGAAGAGATACAACCGCTAAACTACTCTAGACCACCAGGAGTATGGCAGAGATACAACCGCTAAACTACTCTAGACCACCAGGAGTATGGCAGAGATACAACCGCTAAACTACTCTAGACCACCAGGAGTATGGAAGAGATACAACCGCTAAACTACTCTAGACCACCAGGGGTATGGCAGAGATAAGACCACTAAACTACTCTAGACCACCAGGAGTATGGCAGAGATACAACCGCTAAACTACTCTAGACCACCAGGAGTATGGCAGAGATACAACCACTAAACTACTCTAGACCACCAGGAGTATGGCAGAGATACAACCGCTAAACTACTCTAGACCACCAGGAGTATGGCAGAGATACAACCGCTAAACTACTCTAGACCACCAGGAGTATGGCAGAGATACAACCGCTAAACTACTCTAGACCACCAGGAGTATGGCAGAGATACAACCGCTAAACTCCTCTAGACCACCAGGAGTATGGCAGAGATACAACCGCTAAACTACTCTAGACCACCAGGAGTATGGCAGAGATACAACCGCTAGATTACTCTAGACCACCAGGAGTATGGCAGAGATACAACCGCTAGATTACTCTAGACCACCAGGAGTATTGCAGAGATACAACCGCTAAACTACTCTAGACCACCAGGAGTATGGCAGAGATATAACTGCTAAACTATTCTAGACCAAAAAGTGTATAGCAGAGATATAAACACCAAACTACTCTAGATCACCCGGAGTATGGTAGGGATATTACCGCTAAACTATTCTAGACCACCAGGGGTATGGCAGAGATATAACTGCTAAACTACTCTAGACCACCAGGAGTATGACAGAGATACAACCGCTAAACTACTCTAGACCACCAGGAGTATGGCAGGGAGATTATCGCTAAACTACTCTAGACCACCAGGTGTATGGCAGAGATACAACCGCTAGATTACTCTAGACCACCAGGAGTATGGCAGAGATATAACTGCTAAACTACTCTAGACCACCAGGGGTATGGCAGAGATACAACCGCTAAACAACTCTAGACCACCAGGGGTATGGCAGAGATAAGACCACTAAACTACTCTAGACCACCAGGGGTATGGCAGAGATAATACCACTAAACTACTCTAGACCACCAGGAGTATGGCAGAGATACAACCACTAAACTACTCTAGACCACCAGGAGTATGGCAGAGATACAACCGCTAAACTACTCTAGACCACCGGGAGTATGGCAGAGATACAACCGCTAGATTACTCTAGACCACCAGGAGTATGGCAGAGATACAACCGCTAGATTACTCTAGACCACCAGGAGTATGGCAGGGAGATTATTGTAAACTACTCTAGACCACCAGGAGTATTGCAGAGATACAACCGCTAAACTACTCTAGACCACCAGGGGTATGGCAGAGATAAGACCACTAAACTACTCTAGACCACCAGGAGTATGGCAGAGATACAACCGCTAAACTACTCTAGACCACCAGGAGTGTGGCAGAGATACAGCCGCTAGATTACTCTAGACCACCAGGAGTATGCCAGGGAGATTATTGTAAACTACTCTAGACCACCAGGAGTATTGCAGAGATACAACCGCTAAACTACTCTAGACCACCAGGGGTATGGCAGAGATAAGACCACTAAACTATTCTAGACCACCAGGGGTATGGCAGAGATAAGACCACTAAACTACTCTAGACCACCAGGAGTATGGCAGAGATACAACCACTAAACTACTCTAGACCACCAGGAGTATGGCAGAGATACAACCGCTAAACTACTCTAGACCACCGGGAGTATGGCAGAGATACAACCGCTAGATTACTCTAGACCACCAGGAGTATGGCAGAGATACAACCGCTAGATTACTCTAGACCACCAGGAGTATGGCAGGGAGATTATTGTAAACTACTCTAGACCACCAGGAGTATTGCAGAGATACAACCGCTAAACTACTCTAGACCACCAGGGGTATGGCAGAGATAAGACCACTAAACTACTCTAGACCACCAGGAGTATGGCAGAGATACAACCGCTAAACTACTCTAGACCACCAGGAGTATGGCAGAGATACAACCGCTAAACTACTCTAGACCACCAGGAGTATGGCAGAGATACAACCGCTAAACTACTCTAGACCACCAGGAGTATGGCAGAGATACAACCGCTAGATTACTCTAGACCACCAGGAGTATGGCAGAGATACAACCGCTAGATTACTCTAGACCACCAGGAGTATTGCAGAGATACAACCGCTAAACTACTCTAGACCACCAGGAGTATGGCAGAGATACAACCGCTAGATTACTCTAGACCACCAGGAGTATTGCAGAGATACAACCGCTAAACTACTCTAGACCACCAGGGGTATGGCAGAGATACAACCGCTAAACTACTCTAGACCACCAGGAGTATGGCAGAGATACAACCGCTAAACTACTCTAGACCACCAGGAGTATGGCAGAGATACAACCGCTAGATTACTCTAGACCACCAGGAGTATGGCAGAGATACAACCGCTAGATTACTCTAGACCACCAGGAGTATTGCAGAGATACAACCGCTAAACTACTCTAGACCACCAGGAGTATGGCAGAGATATAACTGCTAAACTATTCTAGACCAAAAAGTGTATAGCAGAGATATAAACACCAAACTACTCTAGATCACCCGGAGTATGGTAGGGATATTACCGCTAAACTATTCTAGACCACCAGTGGTATGGCAGAGATATAACTGCTAAACTACTCTAGACCACCAGGAGTATGACAGAGATACAACCGCTAAACTACTCTAGACCACCAGGAGTATGGCAGGGAGATTATCGCTAAACTACTCTAGACCACCAGGTGTATGGCAGAGATACAACCGCTAGATTACTCTAGACCACCAGGAGTATGGCAGAGATATAACTGCTAAACTACTCTAGACCACCAGGGGTATGGCAGAGATACAACCGCTAAACAACTCTAGACCACCAGGGGTATGGCAGAGATAAGACCACTAAACTACTCTAGACCACCAGGGGTATGGCAGAGATAATACCACTAAACTACTCTAGACCACCAGGAGTATGGCAGAGATACAACCACTAAACTACTCTAGACCACCAGGAGTATGGCAGAGATACAACCGCTAAACTACTCTAGACCACCGGGAGTATGGCAGAGATACAACCGCTAGATTACTCTAGACCACCAGGAGTATGGCAGAGATACAACCGCTAGATTACTCTAGACCACCAGGAGTATGGCAGGGAGATTATTGTAAACTACTCTAGACCACCAGGAGTATTGCAGAGATACAACCGCTAAACTACTCTAGACCACCAGGGGTATGGCAGAGATAAGACCACTAAACTACTCTAGACCACCAGGAGTATGGCAGAGATACAACCGCTAAACTACTCTAGACCACCAGGAGTGTGGCAGAGATACAGCCGCTAGATTACTCTAGACCACCAGGAGTATGCCAGGGAGATTATTGTAAACTACTCTAGACCACCAGGAGTATTGCAGAGATACAACCGCTAAACTACTCTAGACCACCAGGGGTATGGCAGAGATAAGACCACTAAACTACTCTAGACCACCAGGGGTATGGCAGAGATAAGACCACTAAACTACTCTAGACCACCAGGAGTATGGCAGAGATACAACCACTAAACTACTCTAGACCACCAGGAGTATGGCAGAGATACAACCGCTAAACTACTCTAGACCACCGGGAGTATGGCAGAGATACAACCGCTAGATTACTCTAGACCACCAGGAGTATGGCAGAGATACAACCGCTAGATTACTCTAGACCACCAGGAGTATGGCAGGGAGATTATTGTAAACTACTCTAGACCACCAGGAGTATTGCAGAGATACAACCGCTAAACTACTCTAGACCACCAGGGGTATGGCAGAGATAAGACCACTAAACTACTCTAGACCACCAGGAGTATGGCAGAGATACAACCGCTAAACTACTCTAGACCACCAGGAGTATGGCAGAGATACAACCGCTAAACTACTCTAGACCACCAGGAGTATGGCAGAGATACAACCGCTAAACTACTCTAGACCACCAGGAGTATGGCAGAGATACAACCGCTAGATTACTCTAGACCACCAGGAGTATGGCAGAGATACAACCGCTAGATTACTCTAGACCACCAGGAGTATTGCAGAGATACAACCGCTAAACTACTCTAGACCACCAGGAGTATGGCAGAGATACAACCGCTAGATTACTCTAGACCACCAGGAGTATTGCAGAGATACAACCGCTAAACTACTCTAGACCACCAGGGGTATGGCAGAGATACAACCGCTAAATTACTCTAGACCACCAGGAGTATGGCAGAGATATAACTGCTAAACTATTCTAGACCAAAAAGTGTATAGCAGAGATATAAACACCAAACTACTCTAGATCACCCGGAGTATGGTAGGGATATTACCGCTAAACTATTCTAGACCACCAGTGGTATGGCAGAGATATAACTGCTAAACTACTCTAGACCACCAGGAGTATGACAGAGATACAACCGCTAAACTACTCTAGACCACCAGGAGTATGGCAGGGAGATTATCGCTAAACTACTCTAGACCACCAGGTGTATGGCAGAGATACAACCGCTAGATTACTCTAGACCACCAGGAGTATGGCAGAGATATAACTGCTAAACTACTCTAGACCACCAGGGGTATGGCAGAGATACAACCGCTAAACAACTCTAGACCACCAGGGGTATGGCAGAGATAAGACCACTAAACTACTCTAGACCACCAGGGGTATGGCAGAGATAAGACCACTAAACTACTCTAGACCACCAGGAGTGTGGCAGAGATACAGCCGCTAGATTACTCTAGACCACCAGGAGTATGGCAGGGAGATTATTGTAAACTACTCTAGACCACCAGGAGTATTGCAGAGATACAACCGCTAAACTACTCTAGACCACCAGGGGTATGGCAGAGATAAGATTACTAAACTACTCTAGACCACCAGGGGTATGGCAGAGATAAGACCACTAAACTACTCTAGACCACCAGGAGTATGGCAGAGATACAACCGCTAAACTACTCTAGACCACCAGGAGTATGGCAGAGATACAACCGCTAAACTACTCTAGACCACCGGGAGTATGGCAGAGATACAACCGCTAGATTACTCTAGACCACCAGGAGTATGGCAGAGATACAACCGCTAAACTACTCTAGACCACCAGGGGTATGGCAGAGATAAGACCACTAAACTACTCTAGACCACCAGGAGTATGGCAGAGATACAACCGCTAAACTACTCTAGACCACCAGGAGTGTGGCAGAGATACAGCCGCTAGATTACTCTAGACCACCAGGAGTATGGCAGGGAGATTATTGTAAACTACTCTAGACCACCAGGAGTATTGCAGAGATACAACCGCTAAACTACTCTAGACCACCAGGGGTATGGCAGAGATAAGACCACTAAACTACTCTAGACCACCAGGGGTATGGCAGAGATAAGACCACTAAACTACTCTAGACCACCAGGAGTATGGCAGAGATACAACCGCTAAACTACTCTAGACCACCAGGAGTATGGCAGAGATACAACCGCTAAACTACTCTAGACCACCGGGAGTATGGCAGAGATACAACCGCTAGATTACTCTAGACCACCAGGAGTATGGCAGAGATACAACCGCTAGATTACTCTAGACCACCAGGAGTATGGCAGGGAGATTATTGTAAACTACTCTAGACCACCAGGAGTATTGCAGAGATACAACCGCTAAACTACTCTAGACCACCAGGGGTATGGCAGAGATAAGACCACTAAACTACTCTAGACCACCAGGAGTATGGCAGAGATACAACCGCTAAACTACTCTAGACCACCAGGAGTATGGCAGAGATACAACCGCTAGATTACTCTAGACCACCAGGAGTATGGCAGAGATACAACCGCTAGATTACTCTAGACCACCAGGAGTATTGCAGAGATACAACCGCTAAACTACTCTAGACCACCAGGGGTATGGCAGAGATAAGACCACTAAACTACTCTAGACCACCAGGGGTATGGCAGAGATAAGACCACTAAACTACTCTAGACCACCAGGAGTATGGCAGAGATACAACCGCTAAACTACTCTAGACCACCAGGAGTATGGCAGGGAGATTATTGTAAACTACTCTAGACCACCAGGAGTATGGCAGAGATACAACCGCTAAACTACTCTAGACCACCGGGAGTATGGCAGAGATACAACCGCTAGATTACTCTAGACCACCAGGAGTGTGGCAGAGATACAACCGCTAGATTACTCTAGACCACCAGGAGTATGGCAGGGAGATTATTGTAAACTACTCTAGACCACCAGGAGTATGGCAGAGATACAACCGCTAGATTACTCTAGACCACCAGGAGTATTGCAGAGATACAACCGCTAAACTACTCTAGACCACCAGGAGTATGGCAGAGATAAGACCACTAAACTACTCTAGACCACCAGGAGTATGGCAGAGATACAACCGCTAAACTACTCTAGACCACCAGGAGTATGGCAGAGATACAACCGCTAGATTACTCTAGACCACCAGGAGCATGGCAGAGATAAGACCACTAAACTACTCTAGACCACCGGGAGTATGGCAGAGATACAACCGCTAGATTACTCTAGACCACCAGGAGTGTGGCAGAGATACAACCGCTAGATTACTCTAGACCACCAGGAGTGTGGCAGAGATACAACCGCTAGATTACTCTAGACCACCAGGAGTGTGGCAGAGATACAACCGCTAGATTACTCTAGACCACCAGGAGTATGGCAGGGAGATTATTGTAAACTACTCTAGACCACCAGGAGTATTGCAGAGATACAACCGCTAAACTACTCTAGACCACCAGGAGTATGGCAGAGATAAGACCACTAAACTACTCTAGACCACCAGGAGTATGGCAGAGATACAACCGCTAAACTACTCTAGACCACCAGGAGTATGGCAGGGAGATTATTGTAAACTACTCTAGACCACCAGGAGTATGGCAGAGATACAACCGCTAAACTACTCTAGACCACCGGGAGTATGGCAGAGATACAACCGCTAGATTACTCTAGACCACCAGGAGTGTGGCAGAGATACAACCGCTAGATTACTCTAGACCACCAGGAGTATGGCAGGGAGATTATTGTAAACTACTCTAGACCACCAGGAGTATGGCAGAGATACAACCGCTAGATTACTCTAGACCACCAGGAGTATTGCAGAGATACAACCGCTAAACTACTCTAGACCACCAGGAGTATGGCAGAGATAAGACCACTAAACTACTCTAGACCACCAGGAGTATGGCAGAGATACAACCGCTAAACTACTCTAGACCACCAGGAGTATGGCAGAGATACAACCGCTAGATTACTCTAGACCACCAGGAGCATGGCAGAGATAAGACCACTAAACTACTCTAGACCACCGGGAGTATGGCAGAGATACAACCGCTAGATTACTCTAGACCACCAGGAGTGTGGCAGAGATACAACCGCTAGATTACTCTAGACCACCAGGAGTGTGGCAGAGATACAACCGCTAGATTACTCTAGACCACCAGGAGTATGGCAGGGAGATTATTGTAAACTACTCTAGACCACCAGGAGTATTGCAGAGATACAACCGCTAAACTACTCTAGACCACCAGGAGTATGGCAGAGATAAGACCACTAAACTACTCTAGACCACCAGGAGTATGGCAGAGATACAACCGCTAAACTACTCCATGTAAAACATGTGATGTAATGGATATGGACAGTCAGCAAACACCACATAATCAGTGGAATTTTGCCCCCTCACTACTGCATTTGGAAGCTCTATGGGAACCAACACGGATCTTGCAGCGGATTACACGTGTGACAGGCGGATTTTACTTCGGATTTCGCTCTCTGCCTGAGGGTGGCACAGACGTCAGAAATCCAGAGAACTGGAACTCACATTGTCCATCAATTTTCGGACAGTTTTCCTACAGATTTTTTTCACGCAGCATGTGGATGAGATTTGTGGAACTCTCAGCTTATATGTCCACATACCCGCCAAATACGCTGCCACAGAAATGAGATGTAAAGGGAGTAAGATATTTTAGGTGACCAATATCTGATCGGTGGGGGTCCGGCTCCCAGCCCCCTGCTCATCAGCAGCGCCAGTGACGTCACGCTGATTGACCTAGTCGCATTCAAGTGAATGAGGCTGAGCTGTAATACCAAGCACAGCCACTATCCAATGGAGGGCGCTGTGCTGGGTAAGCTTTGAGGAGAACAAAGCCCTCACCGCCTCATCAGACAGCGGCTCGGAGGGGCTGCCGGGAGTCGGACCCCCACAGATAGATTTTGCGTAGGATTTGTGTGGATTTTCAGCACCAAAATATGTCCTGTGTGGGCAAACCTTTAGAAACCCCTAGGCACAGCAATGGGGGCTGCCAGGTGCTGGACAGCAGGGGCCCATACCCAGGAGCCCCACTACTGCCTTTGGCTATATCGCTATCATATACATTGTGATCAGATATGGAGACCGCAGCTGTAATGGTCATGTATGAAATATGGGCATTCTGTGGAGCACTAGGTATAGGAATGGGAAACATTTCCAGCTGCAATAATGTCGCACAAATGCAGCATAAAAAATAACGCATCATGCAGTGTCATATACGGCCAGCAGGTGGCGAGCGTTCGCTTCTCTGTCTGTTTATCCCAGCCGCTGCAGCCTCCTTGGTAGAGCCCAGTTCCTGTCTGTTCTTGGGTTCTCTCTATGGTGCTGGGTGGACGATACCATTGAACAGGGAAGCGGGGGTGCACTGCCGGTGTCCACGGAGGGTGACAGGAAGATGGCGCAGGCTCTGTCTGAGGACGAGTTTCAGCGGATGCAGGTAACGTTTTCGCTGAGGCCCGGGCAGGTGACGGCTGACGTGTGTGACGTCATGAGAAACAACACGGTGACGTCATGTTGGGGAGGTTGTAGTGCACTGCTTCAGCCCGTAATACTGTCGGGTTTTCCTCTCGCAATGAAATGAATGGAGGATGAGCAGCCGGCTGTCCTGCTGCCAGTCAGTGTCATCCAGTGGTGTGCAGTGTCCATCACCAGGCTGTGCAAGCTTCCAGTGATGTCATTCATGGCTGCCAGGTGTGCCAGTGATGTCATTCATGGCTGCCAGGTGTGCCAGTGATGTCATACATGGCTGCCAGGTGTGCCAGTGATGTCATACATGGCTGCCAGGTGTGCCAGTGATGTCATACATGGCTGCCAGGTGTGCCAGTGATGTCATACATGGCTGCCAGGTGTGCCAGTGATGTCATACATGGCTGCCAGGTGTGCCAGTGATGTCATACATGGCTGCCAGGTGTGCCAGCGATGTCATACATGGCTGCCAGGTGTGCCAGTGATGTCATACATGGCTGCCAGGTGTGCCAGAGATGTCATACATGGCTGCCAGGTGTGCCAGTGATGTCATACATGGCTGCCAGGTGTGCCAGTGATGTCATACATGGCTGCCAGGTGTGCCAGTGATGTCATACATGGCTGTCAGGTGTGCCAGTGATGTCATACATGGCTGCCAGGTGTGCCAGTGATGCCATACATGGCTGCCAGGTGTGCCAGGGATGCCATACATGACTGCCAGGTGTGCCAGGGATGCCATACATGGCTGCCAGGTGTGCCAGGGATGCCATACATGGCTGCCAGGTGTGCCAGGGATGCCATACATGGCTGCCAGGTGTGCCAGGGATGCCATACATGGCTGCCAGGTGTGCCAGGGATGCCATACATGGCTGCCAGGTGTGCCAGGGATGCCATACATGGCTGCCAGGTGTGCCAGGGATGCCATACATTCCCACCAATGAAATGAATGGAGGATGAGCAGCCGGCTGTCCTGCTGCCAGTCATTGTCATCCAGTGGTGTGCAAGGTTTCTGTGATGTCATGTGTCAGCGTCTGCCAGTGATGTCAGAGATGTCGTACAGATGTGTCAGTGATGTCAGGTCAGTGTAAAGCACCCGTCTGGGCATAATGAGTAGAGCGATGGTTTCTGGAGGCGAGATGCCATGTCATTATGTGTGATGCTGTTTGCCAGTCACTGATGCCCTGTCGTCCTGGTGATGTGCCCCTCACACCCAGATGGCATCGTATGGTCCTGTCAGCAATATCATTTGTCGCTGTTAACTTATCCCCCAGGATGATAGGGGGCCACCCGGGATGATAGGGGGCCACCCAGGATCGTAGGGGGCCACCGAAGATCGTAGGAGGTCACTCAGTATTATAGGGGATCACCCAGTATTATAGGGGATCACCCAGGATTATAGGGGATTACCCAGTATTATAGGGGATCACCCAGGATCGTAGGGGATCACCCAGGATCGTAGGGGATCACCCAGGATCGTAGGGGATCACCCAGGATCGTAGGGGATCACCCAGGATCGTAGGGGATCACCCAGGATCGTAGGGGATCACCCAGGATCGTAGGGGATCACCCAGGATCGTAGGGGATTACCCAGGATTGTAGGGGATCACCCAGGATCGTAGGGGGTCACCCAGGATTATAGGGGATCACCCAGGATTATAGGGGATCACGCAGTATTATAGGGGATCACGCAGTATTATAGGGGATCACCCAGGATCATAGGGGGTCACCCAGGATCGTAGGGGGTCACCCAGGATCGTAGGGGGTCACCCAGGATCGTAGGGGGTCACCCAGGATCGTAGGGGGTCACCCAGGATCGTAGGGGGTCACCCAGGATTATAGGGGGTCACCCAGGATTATAGGGGGTCACCCAGGATTATAGGGGGTCACCGAGGATTATAGGGGGTCACCCAGCTCTCCCTCGTACATGCTCTACATTCCTCCCAGTATCCCGCGGGGCAGGCCTGGTCACACGGCCATGCGATTAGTTCTGCCTCCATTGCTCGGCAGGGTCACTAGGTTTGCGTGTGACTGGAACAGACGCCGTGCTTTGTATATGAGGGCAGCGCCTTCTTAAAGGGACCACAAACCTAAAACCTGCATCTTGTGCCTTATTGCACCGTTGAGTGCGGTCTGTTGTTCCCTGTTATCAGCCATTTCCACACGAGGAGAGGCTGAGTGTAACCCCCCCCCAATCACTGCTTCATATCACATATCTGCTCTATCATCTATAACAGGCTCAGCTCCTGGAGCTCCGGACCCAGAACTACCAGCTGTCGGACAACCTGCGCAAAAACAACCAGGGTGAGTGTATAACCCCCACCATCCCGGAATATCACCTCCGCTTCCATCTCCTTCTCCACTGCACTTTTCATCTCTCTTAAGGGGGTTCTCCACGCGGGCCGGGTCCTGTCTGACAGATTGGTTGCTAGGGTGCCATTCCTGCAGTTGTCAGGCTTCTTCAGCAATCAGTCTCATAGTCCATCCAGGATTTAAACTGAACTGAATGCAGAGAAGAGGTTAAAGGGGCTCTCCATCTAACACTTTATAAAAAATAAAAATCTAATGCAGGCGGAGTCCTGTCTGACAGATTGGTTGCTAGGGTGCATGTCCTGTAGTTGTCGGGCTTCTTGCTGCTAACAACCAGTCTCTTAGTCCTTTGAAGGTTTCGAACTGATGGCAGAGAAGAGGTTAAAGGGGTTCTCCATCTAACACTTTATAAAAATCTGATTACTAATACAGGCTGAGTCCTGTCTAACAGATTGGTTGCTAAGGTGCACGTCCTGTAGTTGTCCCTAGCAACCATTGTCTTATTCCTTCCAGAGTTTCCACTGAACTGATGTCAGAGAAGAAGTTAAATGTTCATTTGGGTGGGGGGCCCCTTTACTGTCCCGGGTGGCTCACGTGCAGCTCTGTATAACGTGTATTATTATTTTTTTCTTACAGACCTTGCATCTCTCCGTCAGAAACACGTCTCCCTGGAGAAAGATTTTCAGAAGGCGCAGAAGGTCAGTGCGGTAAATGTGGGTGCTGCACCCCGGGGGCGACAACGCGCGCAGCGGAATAAAACAATGGGGCAGTCGTCCATTGCAGATTGTGGCTCTTAGAGAATGAAAGAACCAATCTGATTGGTCGATAAGCACTTGTTTTAGTATTGTGTTATATCCAGTGCAGGGGCGGAGCATGACACAGGGATTCTCTGTTGGTTGTCACGCTCCGCCCCCTCAGTCCCTTCATAACACAGTGTATCAGTCTCACCTGTCCTCCCAATACATAATCCTATCCACAGGTTAAGGTGTTAGTATCTGATGTTTTGGGGGTCCAATTACTGGGACCCCCACTGATCATGAGAAGGGCAGTCCTGAGTTCCATTCATTGGGACCGCTGGAGATAGCGGAGCGCTGGATTTGGCACGCCCATAGACAGTGAATGGAGCAGGATCGTTCTCGACCGTCGCTCCATTTAGTCGGGGGAACTCGGGACCACCATTCTTTGGATGGGGGGGGGCAGTTCCAGCTTTCAGACCTTCACCGATCAGATAGTTATCCACTATAAGTGTCCATTCACACGTCCGTGGTGTATTGCGGATCCGCAATACACCCGGCCGGCACCCCCCATAGAACTCCCTATTCTTGTCCGCAATTGCGGACAAGAATAGGACATGTTCTATTTTTTTGCGGAGCCGCGGCCCGGGCCGCGCTACGGAAATGCGGATGCGGAGAGCACATAGTGTGTGCTCCGCATCCCGTTCTGCCCCATGAGAATGAATGGGTCCGCACCCGTTCCCGATATTGCGGACCCATTTGCGGACGTCTGAATGGAGCCTAAAGGAACAGCCCCTTGAACCATAGGACCACAGCCTGAACCATAACACAGTGCCGGCTGGGTGTGACTGTCTTGTGTACGTCGCCGTCTTGCTGTTTTGTCTCAATTCACATTTGTTGCTGTTTTTTTTTTTCCCCACAGGCCCTCAGTAAAAGCAAGAAAGCCCAGGTACGGTGGGAGCTCCGAGAACCATGAATATGGCATTTCCTTCCTCTTGTTTGGGTGCTTGCAGCAATCTATGTGACAACTGTGGATCTCCATCATCCTGTGTCACGTAGACCTCCTCCAGGCCACCCTCTGTCCCCTGTGCATGATGTAACACTAGTCGTTGATTAGCGCCTGCCCTAAGGGTGGCCATACATGATAGGTGAACGTCGGCCGAACCCGCCGACCGTCTAGTGCGGGGGTAGGCAACCTCCGACACTCCAGCTGTTGAGAAACTACAACTCCCAGCATGCATACTTGCTCTGCTCTTCAAAGAACTCTCATAGAAATGAATGGAGCATGCTGGGAACTGTAGTTTCACAACAGCTGGAGCGCCGAAGGTTGCTGAACTCTGGTCTAGTGTGTTTGGGGGTGTCCTGACTCTTCCCTGATGGCAGTCGAAAGAAAGGTCGAGCAGTTGAATTTCAGCATGCCCAATCCTTTGTTCTTTTAGGAGATAAGCTGCTGCCAATGGAGTCTGTGAGCAGCTTATTCTCCTCCCTGTTCTGAGAACACATGCATGCTTGGCTAAGCTGAGTGTGCATGTGTATGGAGGGAAGGGGACAGGAAGAAATAGCTGCTGACTGATCAGCGTCCATAGATATAAAATATGGGATGAGGTAAAAGGACTTGCGTGTGATGAAACACGTGAGAAGCTCAGGGGTCACAGGGCCCAGGCACAAGAATGGCGCAAGGTGCCGAGGGTTTGCAGTTGGCAGCATGGCAGTCAGTGGTGGCCAAGTGTGACTTCTTTGCTTGCTGTTTCTGCAGGAGGTGGAAGCATTGCTGGGCGAGAATGAGATGCTCCAAGGAAAGCTCCACAGTCAGGAGGACGACTTCAGGCTGCAGAACAGCACGTTGATGCAGGAGCTATCCAAGGTACGCAGGAAGAGCAGAGGGTCCGGGGCGGGGGCTCCTCTGTTCCCTCTGCTCACTCATGTCATTGTACACAGCTGTGTTCCCAAATTGAGCAACTGGAAACCGAAAACCGGCAGCTGAAGGAAGGCGTTCCGTCTCAGGAGGGCGTCCCCGGGGCCGAGGAAGGCGAGCTGAGAAGACTTCAGGCCGAGAACACTGCACTTCAGAGGACTATTGGCTGTAAGTCCCTACACCTTCAGTAGATGTCCTCCCCATACACATGCATGCTCAGTTCGGCTGAGCGTGCACGTCTTCTCAATTGGGAGACAGAAGTAAACCACTGGCAGAGTCCCTGAAGGACATTGGATCGGTCATATTGAAATGCAGCATGCCCGATTCTATCTATCATAGGGGGAGAGCATATACTTTCCATATATTAGATGGATGGCCAGGTTCAGCCGTGTACGGTCCCGTTTAGTTATATCGTACATTGTTGTATATTTGGGGTCCAGTCTGTTACCCTCTTAGGCCTCATGCACGCAAAAACGGATCCGCAAAAAATACAGATGACGTCTGTGTGCATTCCGTATTTTGCGGAACGGAACAGCCGGCCCCTAGTAGAACAGTCCTATCCTTGTCCGTAATGCAGACAATAATAGGACATGTTCTATTTGTTTGCGCAACGGAAATACGGAAACGGAATGCACACGGAGTACCTCCCGTTTTTTTCTTTGCGGACCCATTGAAATGAATGGTTCCGTATACGGTCCGCAAAAAAAAACGTAACGGACACGGAATGAAAATATGTTCGTGTGCATGAGGCCTTAGGTACTTGAGAGCTCCTATGGAGATTATCACCCAGCTTTCCCTGACTACTGAATAGTGACCCTACCTACTTATACTTTGCTACAGCCCCTTCCCCCATAGCAATGCTGAATAAGGTCACATTCACGTGTCGAGGGAAGGTGAATGGCCGTGTGGATGGCCAAGCAGCCACATTGGATGACAGCCAGCTTTCCCGCAAACATACAGAACCTGCCATGTCATCTCCAGTCGGTGGGTTCATGTGTCGATCTGTGCCTTTCAGCTCTTCAAGAACGACACGAGAAGGAAATAGCGTCACTGAGGAGCCAAGAAACGCAGGCCAGTAGTGTCCGCCCCTCACGTACAGGCCCAGAGAGCGAGGCCCAGGATGCACAGACAGATGGACAGGCCCTCGTACAGCAGGTGATCTACAGATAGCTGGTGTCGGTAATAGCGGCTTTTATATCTAGTCATTGCTCTAAGGCACTGTGACCTGTCATCTCTTACAGGATGGCGAGCCGGCTGGGAGCTGGGAGCTG
Organism: Bufo bufo; assembly: GCF_905171765.1. Taxonomy (NCBI): domain Eukaryota; kingdom Metazoa; phylum Chordata; class Amphibia; order Anura; family Bufonidae; genus Bufo; species Bufo bufo. The sequence continues at coordinate 12,955,745 of NC_053396.1, read as the reverse complement.
AGAGACGACAATCTGCAGGGTGAGTGGGCGGCCGTCACTGAACAGCCTATACGTGACACTGCAGCCTCCCGCCCTCCAGCTGTCGTGAAACTGCAACTCTCAGCATGCCAACTTGCTAAGCTGTTCTTGGAATTCACGTAGAAGGGAATAGAGCATGCTGGGAGTTGTAGTTTTGCAAAAGCTGGAGTGCCCGAGGTGACCCCTGCGCTACAGGGTTATGTTTCTAGTATACAGAGGATAGCTTCCTGAATCTTATGTAATCCCTGTTCTATTATTGAATAATGAAAGACAACATCCCATAGGTTTGGGTAAAATGATTTGTCGCCTACCCCCCCCCATATGGAAAATGCCTGTGAAATCTTTAAACACCCTGCCCCCCCCTACTCCAATGCACATGTATCTCATCTGGTCCAAGTGTGTGTGCTGTCGGGAGAGGGGAGACACCTGGTGGCTGCTTATTTCCAGTGAGAATGAAGGATTGGGCATGTTGAAATCCAATTGCCCGATCCTTCAGGGATCGGTAACCTCTGGCACGCCAGCTGTTCTGAAACTACAACTCCCAGAATCCTCCTTTCACTTCTCTGGGAGTTACAAATACAAGTGTGCATGCTGAGAGTTGTAGTTTCCCAGGAGCTGGAGTGCCGAAGGTTGCTGATCCCTGCGTTAGATGCTTGGACGACATTCATCAAATGTGTATGTCCACCTTTATACGGTTGTTTACCCCTGGGGACCTTTTCCACAGACCATAGTTGCACCCGCTATAGTAATCATACTTACCTGATCCCTGCTGCTGGGTTCCAGCTCGATCGCAGCCCTGCTGGTTCTGCAGGTCACGTGACCACTGCAGCCTATGTCTGGCTGCAGCGGTGACGTGTTACCTATGCGTCACGTGACCCGGACCCTGGCTGCAGCGGTGACGTGTTACCTATGCGTCACGTGACCCGGACCCTGGCTGCAGCAGTCACGTTACCCGATGTCAAACTGGATGTTCATGGGAGACCCGGGACCTGCAGCGTTGGAGCTGTTTATATCCAGCTCTTTTACTATTCTGTTTTTAACCTCTATTTCTTCAGGTGTAACGCTGAAACTGGCGACCCAGACGGAAGAGAACAAACTGCTGAGAGACGAGATAAACACCCTCCAGGTCAGTGCCGAGGCGCGGCGGTGCCATAGTAATTCTGGCTGCTTCTCAGAGAGGCTTTGATCATAAAGAGCATCTCCTCCCATTCTTATTTGGGTGTCTCCCCTGCATATTATACCTGGTGCCAATCCCGGCTGCATGCATATAGTCCGTGCCCTAGAGTCAGAGACTGGCAGCAGTGAGTCTGCAGGGTGCACCACCAGCACTTTGGTACTCCATATGGTGAGTGCACTGGTCCTCCATAGAGTGTGGAGATCCATTGTGGTACTAGGCAGATACATGAGGGCCTCTTAATAAAAATATAGGCCCTCATGTATAAAAAGTTTCTGCAGTCAGTAAGTTAACCGATCTAGTTGGTAGCTACGGGCAGTGCCAACTCCTATGCGCAAGACTTGTGTTTTCTGTTGCTTGAATTTCATTTTCACTTTGGCATCTGATATTCCTATACAGGGGGAGATCTCCAGGCATCAAGAAGAAAACACGAAGGTATGAAGGTGGTTATGCAATCGCCGCACGATTAAAAGATCTGCAGCTTTCTAATTTTAGGTTTCAGATTTCCACCATTTGCAGGATTTGTGCTTGCTGTCAGTGAATGGGAACAGTCTCATGACCCTTACAGACCTCGTACTTGCCACAGAGGAGGGGTTACTACTGTTGAATGCCAGACCTAGTCTAGACCCTCCAGTCTGGACTGCAGACTGACACAGTTTTACCTGCACTGATACATTGTAGCAAATGATCAGAAAATTGATATTTTTGTGCATCTGATTAGGGATGAGCGAATCGACTTCGGATGAAACATCCAAAGTCGATTCGCAGAAAACTTCGCTCCGTACAGTATTAGAATGTATTGGCTCAGATGAGCCAAAGTTATTACTTCGCGAGACTTCGCGTAATAACTTTTTTAATTGATTTCTACTGTAAAAAAAACATTTCCCGAACTCTGGTTTGGTTCCAAGTGGTACCTTCGGCTCATCGGAGCCAATACATTCTAATACTATACGGAGCTCCGTACAGTATTGAAACCAATTTTTTTGCGAATCGACTTCGGATGTTTTATCCGAAGTCGATTCGCTCATTCCTACTTCTGATGTATTTAGCTTGCAAAAGATAGATGTGCCGGGTGCGGTTGTAGCAAAGTCCCAGCTGTGAAAAGTGTCACTGGCTTGTCTTAGGGCTCTTTCACACCTGCGTTCTTTTCTTCCGGCATAGAGTTCCGTCGTCGGGGCTCTATGCCGGAAGAATCCTGATCAGTTTTATCCTAATGCATTCTGAATGGAGAGTAATCCGTTCAGGATGCATCAAGATGTCTTCAGTTCCGGTACGGAACGTTTGTTGGCCGGAGAAAATACCGCAGCATGCTGCGCTTTTTGCTCCGGCCAAAAATCCGGAACACTTGCCGCAAGGCCGAATCCGGAATTAATGCCCATTGGAAGGCATTGATCCGGATCCGGCCTTAAGCTAAACGTCGTTTCGGCGCATTGCCGGAGCCGACATTTAGCTTTTTCAGAGTGGTTACCATGGCTGCCGGGACGCTAAAGTCCTGACAGCCATGGTAAGTGTAGTGGGGAGCGGGGGAGCAGTATACTTACCGTCCGTGCGGCTCCCCGGGCGCTCCAGAGTGACGTCAGGGCGCCCCAAGCGCATGGATCACGTGATCACGCTCTGACGTCATTCTGGAGCGCCCCGGGAGCCGCACGGACTGTAAGTATACTGCTCCCCCGCTCCCCACTCCTACTATGGCAACCAGGACTTTAATAGCGTCCTGGGTGCCATAGTAACACTGAAAGCATTTGGAAGACGGTTCCGTCTTCAAATGCTTTCAGTACACTTGCGTTTTTCCGGATCCGGCGGGCACCTCCGGCAACGGAAGTGCACGCCGGATCCCAACAACGCAAGTGTGAAAGAGGCCTTAAAGGGGTTTTATGAGTGTTTAATACTGATCACCTGTAGGTCATTCGGATCGGCGAGGGTCCGACACCCAGTACCCCCACTGGTCAGCTGTTTGAGAAGGCTGTGGTGCCCCGCAGCGCCATACATTGTATAGTGGCTGTACTTGGTATTGCAGCTCATCCTCATCCACTTCAGTGTGATAAACACATGCACAGCCAGTGGTTCAGCATTTCTGGTAGTCCAGTGCAGTAGTCCCAAATTATTGGAATTTTTTCTATTATCCTGTCCGCTAATCTTAGATTTTTATTTTTCTGTGACAGATATCTGAAAAGTTAAAGAAGAAACATGACAGGTAAGTGACTGATGGGTGCAGGAGAAACTGTATAGCCATGGAGTGGGATATGTCGGGCAGTGGCCCTCTGTAAGGTATGAGGAAAAAAGACACCCTTGGCCTCCGCTGGGGTAATGGGGGCCAATGGCATATACACAGCTCTTTCACCGAACGCCATCTTGCCCACCCTCCTTACTGAGAGTCAGGGCTGCAGGACGCTGCGATGTATGTACACAGTGCAGTGCTGTTAACGGGGTATTACCATCTCATCATAATGGCATATTACTAGACTGTGTCATCAGTGCCTAATAGGTGAGGGTCCCACCTCTGGGATCTGTTCCTATCTCCAGAATGGGTCCCCAAAAGGAGAGAGCACTGCACATGCGCAGCATGCCCTTAATTCATAGTGGTGAATGGAGAGCGCACTTGTGCATGCACGGCCACCTCTCCATTCTCCGCTATGGGACTGCTGGAAATAGCCGAGTCAGCGCTCATCAATTTTCATAACTCCCATAGTGGTAAATAGAGGGTGTCCGTGCTTCTGCTCGCTTAGCTATTTTCGCCAGTCCCGTAGAATCGGATGAAGGGCGGCTATGTATTCATGACTGCTCTCTCTTCGTTTCGGAGGGCCTGTACTGGAGAAAGAGGTACAGGTCCCACCTCTGGGTCCTGCTCATCTGACATTGATGGCATATCCTAAAGCTTAGGCCCCATTCACACGTCCGCAATTTCGTTCTGCATTTTGCGGAACGGAATTGCGGATTCATTTATTTCTATGGGGCCCGCACATCCGGGTCCTCATTTCCGTTCCCGAAAAAAAATAGAACATGTCCTATTCTTGTCCGCAATTGCGGACAAGAATAGGCATATTCTATTAGTGCCGGTGATGTGCGGTCCACAAAATGCGGAACGCACATTGCCGGTGTCCGTGTTTTCCGGATCCGTGGATCCACAAAACACAGTACGGACGTGTGAATGGGGCCTTTAAAGGGGTATACATAAAACCTTCCCTCTCCTCCCGAACAGCTATCTACGTCTCCAAACAGACAAGGAAGCCCTGTACAACGACAGCAGGTAAGCCGATTATCCGCAGGTCGGGGGAGGGGAGGTTCTGATCATGTTCTGTGATGTAACGTTACTGTCTCCAACCCAGAACGAAAATAGAGGAAATCCAGCAGAGGAAAGAGGAAGAACTGAAAGCTTCCGCCTTACGGAACCAGAAGTTGCAGCAGGACCTGAATGCCGCTCATCAGGTAAGCGAGGACGGATTCTTCTCTAAGGGTCATTGGTGAAATTCCTGCATATTTCAGGAACATGAACGTTCGGGCTTCCATGTGCCGCGCAGTATTTCTTCTTTAACCAGTTCCAGTCCGGTCCCTGTCACTGACCTATTAGCCTCAGTGACAGGGAATTGCAGCCTCTGTAGAGCTGATCTGGGTCCACCAACAACTGCCGCTCCTGTAACTATCGTGCAGTCCCTTGGATTGCAGTATTGAGTGGCATTGCCACATGACCCATATACAAAGCGCTCGGTGAGGAAGGCGAGGACAGTAAGAAACCATCTCTGCCTTCTCTGTGTATGATAGAGGAACATACCTACCATAGAGAGAGTCCTGAGGCTTCTATGGGGTTCATAGGAATGGAGGGTACCCCATGATGATGAGGTCCTGTGTCGGGCTCCTCTATGCCAATAATGGCAAAAAAAGACGAAGGTGCTCATAGGGTCAGTATGTCAAGTGATCGGGTTCCAAGGTGGGAAGAATAGGGCTCATCAGTTATTGTGCGAAATTACGCACGACTCTAGTAAAGGCAAACAGGAGGGCTGGAGCTGGTCCCCTCCACAAACACTAGCCAACCGGCAGCAGCAATCGAGAGTCACCAGGAGAGAACAGGAATTTGACCGGACTGGTCCGACCTGGTAGGCGCAGTGATATGATCAACGGACTGATGATAACATTCCTGCAGCTGATTAAACAATTTGTCAACGCATTTTGGAGCTCAGGGGCTCCTTTTTCAAGTCTGAAGGGGTTAAACTGGCTGTCTGGTTCCAGCATTATCCGGATTCACCGGTGACTTGTTCCATGCAGATCACAGCTGGAACCAGGCAGCCTGTTTAACCCCTTCAGACCTGAAAAGGGAGCCCCCTGAGCTCCGAAAACACGTTGTCAAACTGTTTTATCATCGCTCCATTGGTCGTGTCACCGCATCTACCAGATGTCTGAGCCGGGTGGGACCAGTCTGGTTAAAGTCCCGTTCTTCCCTCGTCTCTGCGTTTTTATACCATCCATATCTCCTGGAAGGAGGGGGATCTACAACCCGTGGCTCTCCGGCTGCTAGGAAAGTACAACTCTCAATATTCCCAGTGGCTGCTGTGGGTTGTTTCCTAACAACATCTTGAAGAGTCTTCTATGAATGTGTGTCTCTACAGGTCTGTGCTGATCTGAAGGAGCAGATCCAGAGCTTGAAACAAGACCATGAGAAGTCCCTTCAAGGACTACAGGAGCAGGTGCGTGGGGCACTGACTGGGTGATGCTGAGGGCCGACTTCTGTTTCTGTCACTGAACTCTCCTCTTTCCTGCTCTTCTCCTGTCTTCTGCCTCCGTCTGCTGCTGCCTTCCTGGGTATAGGTAGCGTGGCAAAGTGCGGAGAGCCAGGAGCAGGTTGACAACATTTTGTCAGAGAACGATGCCCTGCGTACCAACCTAGCGGCCTTGGAGCAGGTATAACATCCTTCACTTTGTACCAGATCATCAGTCCGGTGGAGACCGACCCAAATCCTCTCAATCATGTCATGTCTGATGACCCCTCAGTTTAATCCCATGATTCAAATTCAATTGTTCACCCCCCCCCCCCCCACACACGTATCCTGCACCTAATTACCAGACAGTTTGCATGGGTGACCCTTGCACACCTTGCATGTGCCACGCACTCCTATGTTGCTTCTGCTTAAACGATCTCCCGAATATTAACGCTGTTGGAATCCATTGCAGACCTTTTCTTTTTACAATTTAGATTCAGACATCCAGAACCCAGGAGCTAAGTTTATTACGGGACCAAAGTGCGGCTCTGACGGCAGAACTTCAGCAGCTGCAGAATGAGAAGGACGCTCTGCTGGCCCAGAGGGAAGACCTTAAAACTCAGCTGCAGGTGGGTAGAAGATGGTGGTGGTAGTAGTTAAAGGATCTATATGTTGAGGCCAGGTCCACACATGTGTAGCTGCATTATGCATCCATATTTCAGATGTGTGAACCAGCCAAATCACAGCGTCATAGATGCCTATGATATTATGAATTTTGATCTGTAAACTCACAGTCTACTCGTCCAAAATGCGCCCATAATACACCCGTGTGAACTTGGCTCGAGGGTGAGAACATACGGTCTGACTGCCGCACAAGGCCGCAATTCTGCCCACATGCAGTGGGCACCTGGTATAAATGGTTTATTACATTCAGCCATTGACCACCACCTGTGGACAGAGTTTTGGCCGCATGGGGCAGGAGGACCATCGGTTCGTATCCTAATAGCTGCAGCCTCGGAGCCCTTTATTTTCTATAGTGGCTGATCACAGAGGTCTGCCAATGAATCAAAAATGTAAGTTTTATAAGAGAATAAGCCTGGACCTGAGGCTGCACCACTGAGATAATACGACCACGCATTCAATATTTGCACCCTGTCTGACTTTGTATCCCCACAAGGATGCTGCACCTGACAGAGATCAGAGGAGGCCATGTCATCGAATCTCTCAGTAGTGCAGCCCCAGGCCTGCCACTGTAAAGGGGTAGCCTCACCTCAAACATTAGTGTCATGTGCCACCAATGTCAGATAGATTCCTAAAGAGAAGGAGGCCGCCCTCCATTCATTTCTGAGGAACTGACAGAAATAGCTGAGACATTGAATGGAGGGCGGCCGCACATGCGCGGTTCACTAGAGAGAGGTGGGACCCCGACCTATCTGACATTGGTGGCATATCCTAGCGACATGCTACCAGTGTTTGAGGTGAGACAACCCCTTTAAGTGATGATATCTTCACATAGAAGATATTTTAAAATGTATTTCACATTGTAGTGTTCGCCAGAAGGCGGTTTTCCTCTACACTGAAAACTCTAAATGCACGTCCATGTTTAGAAAGCAACTTAAAGGCAGTGGCTTAGCTATAGGGGTTACAATTTCGAGCCTTCCCTGAAGCCAGGGGGGGTCAGGAGACCCCTTCACCACATTAACACTGATCATACAGAGTGCTCTTGAATCGCTCTGCCTGATCATTGTAGGAGACGTGCAAACATGAAGTTACTGCCAAAGCCGTGCTGGGGCCTGGACAGGTGAGTAACCACTGGACGCCAGGTATGTAGCCTCGACCCCTCCACCAGCATCCCTACGTTAACACCTTTAGGCACATGTTATAAGTTTCCACCATTTCACCCTCTCTCTCTCTCTTTTCGGCAGGAGTCCGGCCGTGCGAATGGCCGCCTGCTGGAGCAGCTGCAGGAACAGAAACAGGAGATTCAGCAGCTGCAGCAGGATCTGGAAGAAGCCCGAAAGGTACCTGATGTTCTTGCGCCTTCCTTTACTGTTTTCTTCACACCTGGCGGGTGACACTTGCCGCTTCTTGCAGAGCGCTGATAAGCGAAAAGGCATGTTGGATGAGATGGCCATCGAAATGCAACAGGAGAAGGCACGGCACAAAGAAGAGGTGGGCAATATTAAGCTCCAGCATGAGAAGGAGGTCCTAAGCATCAGAGCCAAGTACGAGAAGGAACTGAGGGAGCTTCACGAAGAGAAGAACCGCGGCGAGGAAGATCTGAGAGGTCAGCTGAGGGATGAGAAGGTATGGCTGACTGCTGCCAACCATGAGATATGGACCTAGACCTCCGAGAAAGGAAGGCAGGTTTACCGATATAAGGAACCACCATGGGATCAAATGTTTAGTTTTTAAGATTAGTTTCTGGGGTTGGTCGTCTCACATCAGTAGTTGACCATTTTTGATACCATCAGCGGTCAGATTGGATGAAGTTGTCATGTTAGCCGGTTGGGGTTCACAGACGTAATGAGGGGTGAGGGATCACCCTTTTTCTATCACCCAGAGAAGCCATAGAGCTGCTCTATGCAGAAGGCTGGCTCAGTATTCCCATGGACAGAGGAAACCCCCAGTAGGCTAGTTAAATAGCTGGACCTATGTGCATCTATGTAATAGTTACAGAATCTAATGTTTCTTCAGGCTCGAATTCGGGAGTTGGAAGGATTGCAGCAAACAACAGAAGAACTGCGCTTACAGATCCAGTCAATAGAAGGAACCAAAGGCTGGTTTGAGCGGCGACTAAAGGAGGCAGAAGTAAGTGTGGGGTCAGCGTGGTGGTCTATTTGTGTTATGGAAGCGGATGTAGATTTGCTGTGCCACTGAACAGATTAGACTCGGAACTACTCCCAAGCAGTGATGGTCAGTTCGCAGTGTTTGCCAATGAACACATGCGGGCTGCCATCTTGACTCACCCGTCCGGCGATGCACAGGTAAGCCCTTACCTGTGCCGGGAGCCGGTCTGAAATCAAATGCGGTCAGCGGGAGAAGGCAGTTCCGAGAACAGCCCGATTGAAGGCCTCCGGCGGCTGTTCTCGGAACTGCCTGCTCCCGGTGACGGCATTTGGTTTCAGACCGGCTCCCGGCACAGGTAAGGGCTTACCTGTGCATCGCCGGACGGGTGAGAAAACCGCGGGTCAAGAGAAAACCGTGCGAAACACAGAGGGTTCCGGCATAAAAGTATGCAGGAAACAAGCCGAGGTCAGTGCAGGCAGCGAAGGAGTAATGCGCTAAATGGGCAGGATGGGCAGAACAGGGTCAGTACCAGGAAGAAGTAGAGGCAGCTAAGGGTCAATTACACAGGCAAACGGATAGTCTTGCGCACCTCTGCAGGAATCTAGTGACTAAAACCTATTTGTCAGCCATCTGACCCTTGGAAAGGCTGCCAAAGGGTGGGAGCAGCGGAAGGTGTTCATGTGGTGTCCCTTTTAAGAGGCCATTAAGAGCACGTGCTCCACTTAGAGAGACCAGGAGAGGCTGCATGTAGGAGGTACAGGTCGGGCAGAGCACTGCAGCGCTCCGGACTCTGAAGCCAAGAGCAGAGGGGCTCCAGCGGGCATGGACCCAGGACATAACATCCAGCACCATGTCTCACAGACTACATACAGCCCATGCTCCCAATATATTTGATGTTGGGGGGGGGGGGGGACGGTTGAGCTGCCACTTTGCAGGTCTTTTATTTTTTTCATATGTCTAATATGTATAATGTGTTTAGGAGACCATTGAAAAGAACCAGTTGAAACATGAAGAAGATTTGGCCAAACTGCGAAAGGAGCATTCTGCTGATCTTCAGGTACAGCCCTATGATGTGCTGGTTTATTAAAGGGGCCTCAAGACTTAGAGCAGTTGTGTGCTTGGAAACATTTTCATTTGTTTGAGGCGGTGGACCATAAGGTTTAGTGCACCATGCTGCCTAACGGCGTATTGGTCGTGCCCATGCTATATGATCGGGTGGGCTGCCCAGCACCTTCTAAGGGCCCCCCTTAACCCTTCCCTGCAGCCCGCAAAAATCATGACCATACAAAAATAATTGAATGATCTCCCATGTATACATGGGGAGGTAGGAAAGCAACTCTCCTTGCTTATTGGTGATGTGTCCCTTGAAGTCTTGCCGTTGATTTGGTCTTCCTTCCCTCCACAGGCGAAAGAACAGGAGCTGGAGACGCTGACAGAACAAATAACGTTTTCTGAGAAGGACAAAGAAAGTCTTAATGAAACAATAGAGCGGCTAAAGCAGGTACAGCGGAAAGTAGTCAGTGCTCCCCCCTATCATACAGGGGTCCAACCACTGGGGGGTCCTATGTCCCCCTGTATGAACATAGTGACAGTCGAGCCTGTGCGTAGCCGCTCCATTCATTCTCTATGGGACTGTCGGAGATAGCTGACCACTTGGCCATCTCCACCAGTCCCATAAAGATGGAGTAGCAGTGCACATGCTCGACCTCCACTCCATTCTCGTGATCATGGGGGGGGACCAAGCAGTCGAACCTCAGCGATCAGGCATTTATATCTTATCTTGGGGATAAGTTTACATTTTGGGACAGCCACTTTATGGTGACCACATTCCCGACCTCCAGTGCACACGCATGCTCAGCAGTGTCAACCGTGTATGAGTTCTTCATGGGAGGAGAGAAATAGAGCGCTGGCAGACATATCTGACAGCAGCGTATCCCCTGCGGGAATGAAGAATAGGGCATTTTGAATTCCAACATGGCTGATCCTTCCATGAAGGGAGCTTTGGCACACCCTCCATTCACAGACGGTTGCCTCCCTCAGGATTCTCGTCTAATGCGTAAGGGCATCTTTTCTCTTGGCCCAAATTGTGAGTGATTTTCATGCGGAGGGAACCACGCGGTTCAGTGTTCCTTGGTGCAGAGGACTTGTCTCTTTCATGTTGATTGACTATTGATATGTGTTTTTATCATTAGGATGTAAAGGATACCGCTGATGGACAGAGAATCCTGGAGAAGAAGGGAAGTGCAGCTGTGAGTATATACGTATCCTTAAAGTGGTCATGGCTTGGCATGGGGCGTATGGACATCACAGAGAGGGGTTGCCTGCTGTATCCCTCAGCTTTAAAGGGTTTCTGTCACCAGATTTCACCCTATTAAGCTAGCTGACATTAGCGATGTGCTAATGTCAGCTAAACCTAACTAGCCTATTCCTACTTTTATCTTATGCCCCCGTTACGCCAGAAATCTAACTTTTATAATATGCTAATTAGCCTCTAGGAGCAGGAGGGAAGGGGGTGCTCCGAGAGGCTCCGTTTTCCCATCTTTGTCGCCTCCCTCCAAGTCCTGATTGACAGGGCCAGGCAGCGCTCGCATCTGTCTGCCAGCCCTGTGCTCTGGTACCTGGCAGCCTGCAAGCGTCTTTCCCTCACCACGCCTGCGCTGAATGCTGAACGGCGCGAGATTACAGGGCTGGCAGACAGATGCGAGCGCTGCCTGGCCCTGTCATTTAGGACTTGGAGGGAGGCAACAAAGGTGGGAGAACGGAGCCTCTAGGCCAGGGATGGCCAACCTGAGGCTCTCCAGATGTTGCAAAACTACAACTGCCATCATGCCCGGACAGTCTACAGCTATCAGCCTACAGCAGGGAATGGTGGGAGTTGTAGTTTTACAACAGCTGGAGGGCCGCAGGTTGGCCATGCCTGCTCTAGGCGCAGGAACAACGCCCCCCCCCCCCTTGCTTCTAGAGGCTAATTAGCATATTATAAAAGTTAGATTTCTGGCGTAACGGGGGCATAGATAAAAGTAGGAATAGGGTAGTTAGGTTTAGCTGACATTAGCACATCGCTAATGTCAGCTAGCTTAATAGGGTTAAATCTGGTGACAGAAACCCTTTAAACCTAGCCGAGAGCCGCTAACCGCTCTGTCCGCCTATTACATTGTTGGCCATTCATTTCATTATAATTGTGGATGTGGGGGGGGGGGGCACTCTGATATCTCTGGCTGTATATATTAATCACAATACGTTTAAGTAGTTCAATAAAACAATAAAAATTGATCTTGGTACAATATAAATTTTATTTGCTAGAATGCTGAATAAAAAGCGTCATACGCATCGTCAATAGGTACAATTATAGTTGTTATAAAAATTTAGTTGTTATAAAAATTACTATAAAAAATGCTGTAAAAATGTATTAATAGAACCTATTTCTTTGAATGGAAAGCTTAAAATAAAAAACAAGCAAAAAGATAAATAAAATATAGGAAAAATACTAGAAAAAGAAATAGGACAAAAATACTAGAAATATTGGAAAAATAAAAAATGTATTATTAATTTGTAAAAAGAGTCAATTCCTAAAATATCCCCGTCATAGGGATTTTTCCATCTGTTGATATTTGCAGGGTGATGGTCTTTTCACTTGTGTCCAGTAGGTGGCGCTGTTGCTTTAGAATTAAAAGTAACATCTAAGTTAGGGCTCATTCAGACGGCCGTATGCTGTCCGCAAAAATACTGAATGCTATCCGTTTTTTTGCGGATCTGCAAAAAAACGGATCTGCAAAAAAACGGATAGCATTCAGTATTTTTGCGGACCCATAGACTTCAATGGGGCCATGTCCTGATTTCCACGGACAAGTATAGGACATGTTTCATTTTTTTTGCGGATCCGCAAAAAAACGGATAGCATTCAGTATTTTTGCGGACAGCATACGGCCGTTTGAATGAGCCCTTACTCAGATGTCATTCTATTGTTGCGATCACTTGAAAATATAAAGTGTGTATTTTACTGCAGGGAATACCGTACGCGTTTCGAAGCGCAATGCTTCTACCTCAGGGGCCATACACTTTTTTTATATTTTCAAGTGATCGCAACAATTCAGCAAAGGATCCAACATCCAATCTGTTTGAACTGAACACATTAAAGAAAACCAACAGCCCGGCACCTCTGTATTCACCCGGAGGACAAGACGCCGCTGAAGCTCCCGCACACGTGGGACGCCAGGACGGGTAATGTAGTAACACAAAGACTGGAAGGGCCGGGATAACACATATAGTGTTAAAGTCTTCCCTGTGGGTGTAATGGCTGCGTCTTCTGGCAGATCCATCTCTGTTTGGTGCATCTGTTGATGTGGGAATATCGGACATATTGATCGATATATGCGATATATATATATATACACCTAATCCCACTTAACAAACAGCACCTCTCTATCAACAAGCAGCGATCTGCTGAATCCTTACCCCTCTATTCTACATCAGGATCATCAACTATACCAATATGGAAGGACTTTTTTTCCCCCCAGACGATTAAGGAAGAAAAACTAATCGCTGCAATTAGATGTCATTCTATCCCGATTGCATCTAATTCTAAAGCAACAGCGCCACCTACTGGACACAAGTGAAAAGACCATCACCCTGCAAATATCAACAGATCCCTATGAAGGGGATATTTTAGGAATTGACTCTTTTTACAAATTAATAATACATGTTTTATTTTTCCAATATTTCTAGCATTTTTATTTATATTTTATTTTTTATTATCTTTTTCTAGTATTTTTCCTAATATTTTATTTTTTATTATCTTTTTGTTTGTTTTTATATTTTAAGGTTTCCATTCAAAGAAATAGGTTCAATTAATCAATTTTTGCAGCATTTTTTATAGTAATTTATATAACAACTAAATGTTTATAACAACTATAATTGTACCTATTGACGATGCGTATGACGCCTTTTATTTAGCATTCTAGCAAATAAATTGATATTTTACCAAGATCCATTTTTATTGTTTTATATTGAACTACTTTAACGTATTGTGATTAATATATACAGCCAGAGATATCAGAGTGTGCCCCCCCCCCCACATCCACAATTATATTGCCATTTTTGCCTAGCGACACTGGGGTGAGTATTTTACTTACCATATGAATACAAACCATTAGACAGCTGTATCGCCCATCTCACAATATAATATATCCATCTATCATAATAATATAATGTTTACCTTTCCTTACAGCTTAAAGATCTGAAAAGACAGTTGCACCTGGAGAGAAAGAGGGCGGATAAACTGCAGGAACGTCTCCAAGAGATTCTCACCAATAGTAAAACCCGGACAGGTCAGTGTGTGGTCGCCCCCGGGTCTGTTCTGGGGTTCACCAGTCTGTTTATTGATGACGAGCTGTGTCACCCTGACCAGGGGTGCAAAAAGTAATCATGGGGCCTCACAGCGTAACTCAGAATGGTTCTTAGGCCTCATGCACACGGCCGTTGGGCGGCCCGCAAACGGCGGGTCAGCAATCCACGGCAGCCGGCCGTGTGCACCAGACATCACGGATGCGGACCCATTCACTTGAATAGGTCCGCAATTCCGGAGATGCAGAACAGAGTCGCGGAAAGGAACACCGGAAGCACTACGGGGTGCTTCCGTGGTGTTTCTTTCCATTGTTCCACACCGCAAATAAATATGACATGTCATATTTTTTGGCGGTGCGGACAGACCACGGATCCATTCAAGTTGAATAAGTCCGGCCCGCTGCACGGATGTTGCCCGTGCATTGGGGACCGCAATTGTGGTCCCCAATGCATGGAATGGCCGTGTGCATGAGGCCTTACTGAGAGCTTCTGTCACCATGATCAACCTTATTAAACCAGACATTACTGCCGGTTAGGGTTGATCCTGGTGACTATAATGAGCCCTTTCTCTCTGCGATCGTAATTACCGATTATTTTAGTAGGATTGTTATTTTATTTTTTGCTTGGAGCACCATGGGGCTGGCCTAGCTCACCCCCTCCTCCTCCCAGTGAGATTGACAGAGCCAGACATCCTCACTGCTCAGGTGTCGGACCCTGAAATATCGCACATGCAACGGCGCAGTGAAGGTGTCCGAGTAGTCGTCCCCGCTCTGAGATCGCACATGTGCCGATGGTACTGCTGCTGGTTCATGCCTACAAATTCAGGGTCAGGCATCGGAGTGGTGAGGATTCCTGACCCTGTTACTAGGGTCTAGGCCAGCCCCTCCGTCCTCTGAGCGCCTCATTTGCATACAACTAAAATGAGTAGTATTGTAATATTTAATGTATTAAATGATTATTAATAATAAATTCTCAGTAATAGTCACCTCAATCTAGTCACCACGATAAACTCTAAACTGGTTTTATTCGGGTGAATCATGGGGACAGATCTTCTTTAAAAATGTATTATTTTATATTGACGTCCACATTATTTCTTAATACATTTTTAGAGGGGTCCGGGCTGATTTTTTATTTTTTTCACCCATTAAGCTCCAACTTTTTTCCTCCCCTCTCGCAGTCATAGAGTTGCATGATATAACTCTGGCCACCACTAGGTGGAGCTCACTGCACACAGATTGATATAACTTCCATTGAACTCAAGGTGGCTGTAAAAACTCTTAAACAATTCTTGTGTGTTTTAATTCATTGGGGTTTATGTATTTCTGGAAGATTTCTATCATGGGTACCTGTCACATCCCTTACTGACGGCTGAGAAGGTTTTACTGCACCAGGCCGGTCAGGTTTAGACATTCTCTCTATGTGTACTACGGAGCAATGAGCAGCCGTAATGTGCTTGTCATACGTCTTCACCCTCATATGTACATTTGGGATGCAGAGATTTACTAATCTAGGTACTATTTGCACCAAAAACTGGTGCCCGTGTTTTGCCCTGCATATATTGCGTGTTTTGGACCCTTTTTTTGCACCAAGATGCAGCAAAATTCAGGAGCAAAATTTAGCTGCACAGTAATCCAACCAACAGGTGTCACTTTGATAAATCTGCCGCATCTTCGACTCCCTCTTCTAAATTTACTAGACAGGTTTATTATATTTGCCCCATTGTGTATTTGCATGCGAAAGCCCACAAGGGGGCAGCAGTGTTCATGATGTCCAGGCCTGTAGTAGTAGGGCCTCATATAAAGAACCTGACACATAGATCTATCCCGCGTGTAGAAATGGAGCTGAGGTTGTCAGGCAGGACATTACTAGCAGCTGTAGACCCTGAGCTGAGGGCAGTACCAGCCGGTATACAGCGGACTGTGCTGTGCTTGGTATATTATGTAGAGGCCGCTCATACAAATGTTGTGGTCTCTTAAAGGGGTTTTCCAAGATTATATATTTTTTTTTGTTGCTGATGACCTATCCATCAGTATCTGATCAGTGGGGGTCCAAGCACAGCGCCGTACATTGTATAATGGTCGTGCTTGGTATTGCAGCTCAGCCCCGTTCAGTTCTATGGGGCTGAGCTGCATCTCGGCCACGTGACACATGAACGTCTTGTCACTGGCCTAGGAAAAGCTGAGAGAAGGCCGGCGAGTGCCGCTGCCTTCACAAACAGCTGATCGGTGGGGGCGCCAAGTGTGGGACCCCCCACGATCACATACTGATGACTATCCAGAGGACAGGTCATCGTTAAACAAAAAATATCTCGGAAAGACTCTTTAAACCAGCAAATAGCAGTGGTGCTTGCAGTTGGACCCCCATTGATCTGACATGGATGACCTATCCCGAGGATAAAATCCTGGACACCCCTTTAACTCTATGTACAGAATTGCAGACCTAATACCATCACGGTGTTGAAAGGAGGGCATATCCTTTAAAGCGTGCACGCTCAACCTGCGGCCCTCCAGCTGTTGTAAAACTACAACTCCCACAATGCCCTGCTGTAGGCTGTTCGGGCATGCTGGGAGTTGCAGTTTTGCAACAGCTGGAGGGCCGCAGGTTGAGCATGCCTGCTTTAAAGGGATATTCGAGCCACCAGCATGCATCCCCCGGGTAGTTGCTGACTGCTGGCGCGCCCAGTGCTGGCCAGACCCGGTGAGGGAGCGGTGATCCAGTATGCGCCCTACTGCTTTATTCAAAGCCTATAGCACTGATAGAAACGTCCGAGCACCGCTCCAGTCAGTACTTCCCGGCTCTAGTCTTGCTGCTGGTAGGAAGGACCGGCATCCCCATTCTGGATAATGTGGGGGTCCCCTAGCCATTCCAGTGGATCGTTCATAACTGCTTCTGGCCGGAATACCCCTTTAAAGGGGAAATGCCATATACAGATAATCAGTCTCGCTTATAATGGAATCCATGCAATTATATATATATATATTTTTTTTTCTGCTTACCCTGAATATTAGGGAATTGCTATTCAAGCGCTAGGTGGCGATCAGTTTCATACGTATTCATGAATCTTAGCGATTATCATTTCTCACTATGAAGCCCCGGGCGCCTAATGAGCCGCTTATTAGTCCAGGGCCCGTCTCCCCGGCCCCCGCTTAATAACCGGCTATACAGAAAAAATGAAAAGCTTATTAACATCACAAGATACAATTATAAAAAGGACGCAGATTAATGGCGGCTGCCCCGCACAGCGCCGATCTGCCGCCACTTCTGAGCCTTCACCTCTCGGAGGAGAATGGCCGCCCTGGGAATATGGAAATCGTCGAACTCCACACAGATGAACAGTTCGGCGATGGCGGGGCCCGGAACCACCGAAAAAACAGCAAACGCAGTAAAGTATAAGGCAACATAAAAATCCAATTACCCTAATGGCCGCGTTTCCATTAGTTTACAAATGGACAAAATGCAGGATTGATACGGCTGGGAAAAAAAAACACCACATGGCGGCTTTTTAATCCCTTTTCAGTGAGAAATTAAACTACTCGATGCAAGTGCGAGGCGAGGATAACTCATTACCGCCGCTCGAGAAAGTGGGGGCTGAGCTTAACCCTTGCTGTGCATTCAGACGTTTTTTGGTTTTTTTTGGGAGTGGAATATTCATGGCCATTAATATATTTATTAGATGGTGGGGGGTCTGAGAACCAGCACCGCCGGGCGAGCAGCGCGGCCTCTTCCTAGGCCAGTGACGTCGCGTTAATCGGTCACGTGGCCAGAGCGCAGCTCCGTCCCATTCAAGTGAATGGGCCTGAGCTGCAGTACCAATCGCAGCCACTATACCGTGTATGGCGCTCTGAGGAGGCCGCCCCTCTCACTGGAGCGCCACAGCCTTTTCTAACAGGTGATTGGCGGGTGTCCCACCTCTTGCGGAAAGGTCCTCAATATTGTGCTTTTAAAGGAGTTCTCCACTTAAGACAATCGGCTTTAGGTTAGAGTAGCAAATAAGCAGAGGTTGTCCCGTTTCTATATCCCCCCCCCCCCCCCCCCCCTCTCCTGTTCAGTTTCCCTGCAGCGCCTCCGGAGGAGGAGTGAAGAATTGCACAATATACACTGAAATCAATGGGCTGTCCATGGAGTATCACAAGAAGGAGTCACATCCTTCAAAAATTTTAGGCACTCTTTGTAGCCGCTCTGGCTAATAGTCGAGGGGCCGGAATTTCCCTGATGGGTTTTCTAAACTCCTTAAAATAACTTTTGAAACGTATAAAAGAGTGAGGGGGCACACACAAAAGGGAAACACTAAGTGGATGAATAAGTGGTATTTAATACTCTAAAAACAAACCCCTAAAATATACATAAAACTTACATCAAGTACATATATATTGTTGTATAACAGCCTATAATTCACATACACATATACATACTATCCCAATACTGATGGCAATATCTATTGTGCACCGGCCTGCACACTACTATGGGTACGATGTGGTCACACAGAGTTCATACAAACAGTGTCCCAGTTATGGTTGTGATGTCTGTGACAGCACAAAATGTCCCAATAGTGGTGGTGGTATTGGATATCCGGAAGATAGCACCAATGAATCAATGAACTGTGTCCAAATGAGATGGGGCACTAATGGTGACTGAATGCCAATGTCCAGTGTTCAGGTAAAGCACATTTGAACTAGCCTCCAAGTTACTTACAATGTCCAGCCGCTTATACTCTCCCGGTCTCTCCCCTCCTTGCTGCCTGGCCGCAGCGCTGGTTTCCCAGGTGGCCGAGCACGGCCGACTGTGGCGTCCCACGTGACCTGGTGATCTGGGGTTCCGGGCGGACGCTTAGATGACGTCACTGCTATGCGGCGGTAATTTCAAATTTAGAGGTAGATCTCTTGCGCTTACAGCTTGATATCCAGTTTCTTTATTCTTTTCTTGAATCCACGTTCACTCTGTAATGCCAACTTTTCCCACTATAAACCATCAAGCTACTGGGTTTGGTTGGAGAAAAAAAAGTTGGCTAAGATTTTTATTAACATCTAGTCATATCTGTTCCTGGGAAAGGCCATCAATATTTAAGTCCTGGAAATCCTCTTCGAGTTATGGCCGCCTTTTTCTAACTTCTGTCAGTTAGTCACAGAGTCACTCAGGCTTCATAGAAACGCATAGCCCCTGCCGTCTCCTCAGCACTGACACTCCATGCGGTCTCTGTTTTATTTATTTTTTAAATCAAATCGTTTTTATTAAACAATAAATACATAATAAAACATAAAACATTACGTTGTGTTTCCTTTTCTTTACATTATCCACCGTGTGGAATCAGTGAACAACAGTAATCATAAGTATATCACCACTCAGTTTTAACACGAATCCGTACAGTACGTGTACACTTGCTAAAACAAATATTTTAGACATAGAATTACCAATAACTTAACCTTCCCAACCTCCCTCCCCCCCTTCCCCTGCCCTAACCCCCCCAACCCTAACAGCTGGTCTTGACCATCACGAGCCTATATAACCACATGGGTATGAGATAACCATTCACTCCACATTTTATCAAACTTCTGAGGACACCCTCTCTTCACAAACACCCCTTTTTCAAGTATCAGCATGTCATGCACCTTCCGTTCAAACTCACTCAGTGTAGGCGGACTTCCCTGGATCCACCTCATAGCAATCAGTTTCCTGGCCACATATAGCAATCTCCCCACAGCGACCTTAACCGGTTCAGTCCCTCCAATTTCAGATACATACCCCAGAATACACACCTTAGGATCTTTTTGAATTTTCAATGTCAGTTTACTATTAATCATATTCCTAACATCCTCCCAATAATTACCAACTACTGGACAAGACCACAGCATATGCAACAAGTCCGCACCCTCTTCCATACACTTTGGGCACTTGTCATCACTTCTTACTCCTATCTTTTTCAGGAACACCGGTGTTTTGTACACTCTATGTATGATAAATAGTTGGGACAGTTTGCCCTGTTCGCTCAAGGACACCTTGGGGACTCCTTCCAATATATCTTCCCACTTATCCTTAGACATATCTCCCACGTCAGCCTCCCATTTTTTCATTCTTGAAAGCGGATATCCCTCTAAGAATTTTTCCAGTAAACGAGCGTACACCTGTGATATTAACCCTCTTTTTCCCCCACCTGTCGGAAGAACAAGCTTATGGACCACCTCCATTTGAGCTATCTCACATCCTTTCCGCAACGTGGCCTCAAGGGCATGTCTTATTTGAAGATACTTATAGAACCACTCCCTAGGGATATTAAATTCCTGCTGCAAGTTTTGAAATGACTTACATATCTTGTCCTTAATTAATTGTCCAATTCTCGTCACTCCATAAGTTTCCCAGTTCCTAAGTCCTGGTATGGCAAATAGTTCTGGCAACAAGTGGTTCTTTCCAATAGGAGAAAGTTCACTAATACCACCCACTCCTCTTAGCAGCTTCACTTTTGCCCAAACTCTTTTCATAAGTTCAATAAGAGGGAGTTTTTCCCTCCCTGCATGCATTCCTGAGCCTTCCAGAATGCCCATGAGGTCACGGCTGCCCAGCCAATGCTGCAATATCTGCCCAGTCATGTCCGGTGCTTGTAGATCAATCCATCCCTTAAAATGCTGACATTGGGAAGCCAAAAAATAAATCCATGCGTTAGGGACAGCTAGGCCCCCTTCCGACTTAGAATACTGTAATGTCTCCAGTTTGATCCTAGCCTGTCCATACTTCCAAGTGAATTTTCTTGAATCTATCCAGAGGGATCCAAACTGGAGCATTATTCAGTATATATAGCAACTGGGGCATCATAACCATTTTTAAAAGGTTAACTCTACCTACCACCGAAAGAAAGAGTCTACACCATGACCTCACTTTAATCCTAAAAGTAGCCAGCAATGGGGACAGATTTAGTTCTTCAAAATCCGATAGCCTCTGTGTTATATGTAATCCCAGATATTTAAATTTATCCACCCAGGGCACCAAACTATCTACTTGTCTGCCTGCCAGGGCCTGCCCATCAATTGGCATCAAAGAGGATTTTTGCCAGTTTATCCGCAGTCCAGAAAAGCTACCAAATCTGTCAATCAATGCCATGGCCGCATCCAGAGACGCACCAGTATCGCCCATGAAAAGTAGAGTATCATCTGTGTACATAGCCACTTTATTGTGCAGCTCGAATATGATAAACGAATATGTGCCGCAAGCGGCTCTATTGCAAGAGCAAACAATAAGGGCGACAATGGGCATCCCTGCCTGGAGCCCCTGGCAAGGGGAAAACAGTCTGACAGCCCTCCATTAGCTTTAATTCTCGCCTTAGGACTAGAATACAGAACCTGTACCCACTGAATGAACCTCTCACCAAAGCCCATAGTTCTCAGGACCCCCCACAAATACCTCCATTCCACACTGTCAAACGCCTTAGCGGCGTCAAGCGCAAGCAGGGCCCTGTCACCACTGTTATCCGCCGGAATATTTAAACTAGTATACAGCCTACGAAGATTAATAGCCGTCGATTTCCCTGGCATAAACCCCGTCTGATCCGGGTGTACTATGGTCAGAATTACTTTGGACAGCCTGTTCGCCAACACCTTCGCCAGGAGCTTAACATCAGCCGTGAGAAGTGAAATTGGCCTGTAGGAATCCGGTATTTTAGGATCCTTTCCAGGTTTAGGTATAACCACAATTATAGCTTCCTGCATCGAATGTGGTAACGAACCTGCCTCCAATGAGTGCTCAAACACCTTAAGTAATTCAGGGAGTAATATCCCCTGCAGCTTTTTGTATACCTCTACTGGGAGGCCATCAGCTCCAGGCGCCTTACCACTTGCCATGTCCCCAAGTGCAGCTTCCAGTTCCTCAAGTGTAATCGGCTCCTCCAGCCTCTCTCTATCCTCTTCTGACAGCACCGATAACTGCGCCTCCCCCAGGAAATCATTCAGGGCCTCATCAGAACTAGATCCAGTGGAAGTATATAGAGATACATAGAAGCTTTTTAAAATATCTAATATTCCTTTCGTGTCCTGGCTACTGTTCCCCATGTCATCTCTCAGTTCCTGAATGCAAGAGGAGCCCCTCTGAGCCTGCGAGACCACCGACAACAAGTGACCCACCTTCTCTCCTTCCTCAAAAGATCTCTGACGATAAAAGCATCTCTTTCTATCCGCGGCCTGGACCAAATGACATCTCAACTGCTCCTGGGCTACCTCCAGCGCCTCACTACTAACCGTGGTGGGGGATCTACTAAACTCTCTCTCAGCCTCGGCCACTAGGACATGCGCCTTGACATCCGCCTCCCTGGATCTGGATTTATGCTTGTTAATTTCTTTCATCAGAACTCCCCTCAGGAAGGCTTTCATGGCGTCCCATACACCTGGTATCGAAGCCGACCCTGTATTGATATCAAAAAATTCCTTAATTTCCAGAGAAATCCCAGACAGGTCACCCAACACATTCAGCCAATGAGGATTACACTTCCACAGCCTCGGTCCCTGTCCGAGCACCCCCAGGCACAAGTCAATCTGCACCAGAGAATGGTCAGACAACGACCGAGGATGATAAACAACATCCCTAACTAGTGGTAGCATTATGTCGTTAACAAGGGCCAGATCTATACGCGATAGTGAATGGTGCGTGGCGGATCTACACGAGAATTCACGCTTATCTGGGTTACGCAATCTCCATACATCCTGTACTCCTACCTCACCCAGAATATTCCTGAGAGCCGCACTCCCCGGTGAACCACCTGCTCCCTCCACCCGGCATCTATCTAGGGAGTCATTCATCGTGCAATTAAAGTCCCCTACCAACAGCCACGGCAACCCAGGGAAGTCCGCCACAAAGCCCATGATCTCTCTTATTAACGGAGAAGCAAACGGCGGAGGCACGCACACAGACACCAGCACCACCTGTATTCCATCCACCTTACACACAACACACACATACCTGCCCTCAGCATCCACACACTCCTGCATATGTTCATACCTGATACTCCTATGCACAATCATACTTACACCTCTAGAATGAGAGGAATGAGTTGCATGTAACGCATGGATCACCCAATTTTTACTCATCCAGTGTAAATTTTCTTCAGTCAAATGCGTTTCCTGAAGGCAACATATAGCCGGCTGAAACCGCCCCAGATACTGGAAAATACACTGTCTTTTCCGTGCATCCGCCATCCCTCTCACATTCCAGCTTAAGACTCTAATCACCTGTGACATGGTAGAACATCAAACCATATTTAAATCTCACAGCCCACTCAGATAACAGTCGCTCATAGTTTAAGACCTTAACCCTTTCCCCCACCCCCCTCCCTCCCTCTCGTAGTCAAGTTACTGTAGCTGGGGATACCTTTCCCCTCAGTATCCAATTCACACATTAAAACAGGGCAATCCGAGAGCAACCTGCCCCCCAACCTACAATAAACATAACAGTTTATAACACATTTCCTCAGGTAGAGAATCCTCCCCACAACTGAGAAATACATTTTACTATCATTACCGCCTGCTCCCTCCTCAGGAACTACCATGTGGTAGCATTACATAATACACTCCCTAACTGGTGCAACATTTAAAGCAATCCTAGAGTGCAAATGCATATATAAAGTGAACATAAGAAACGTATATCTGCCTCCTTCAAGTGTCCAGGGCACCACTTCTCAATTGTCGCTCGTGGACGTCCAGCCACTGCGCCGCCTCCTCCGGATCTTCAAAAAATCTGGTGGATCCCAATGCCACCACACGCAGTTTAGCAGGAAACAGCATAGCGTACTGGACCTGTAGAGCTCTCAGCCTTTTCTTTATGTCCATAAATCTACTTCTCCTCCGCTGCACTTCGTTGGAATAATCCGGAAATATGGACACTTTAACCCCATTCAGGACCATCTCCTCATTGTCCCTTGATTGCCGCAGGATAGTGTCTCGGTCTTTAAAATGGAGTATCTTCGCCAGTATGGGACGGGGAGGTCTGCCAGGCGGAAGCGGCCGCATGGGGACTCTGTGCGCCCGCTCCACCGCATATAATGAGGATAGACCTTTTTCATGAAATAGTTGGTGCAACCATTTTTCCACAAATTCGGTGGCATTATCCCCCTCCGTCTTCTCTGGCATACCCACAATCCGCAGGTTATTCCTTCTGGACCTGTTCTCCAGATCATCTGTTTTGGCGTATAACGCAGCTATATCTTTAGCAGTTGTTTTTGCCGCCATTTGCAAAGGCTGAATAACGTCCTCAATAGTGGACACCCTCTTCTCCAATTCAGAGGTGCGTTCTGTGATTTTGTGTAGGTCATGCCTAATTAAAGACACATCCGACCTCAGGCTGCCAACCTGCACTGTAAGCACCTTCAGTGTGCTGTTACAACTGGCCACAGCGGCCATGATATCTTTTTAAAGTAGGCTCTGCATCAACCACAACTTTAGGGCCTACCGCGTCTTTTGCCGGCCGTGCAGGGGTTAATGGCGGCCAATTCACCGCATCTAGGGCCTCCCCATCAGTGGATTCATCCTCCTGTCCAGAGGAGATATGAGCGTCCATCTCCTTCTCCTCAGCCCAGTCTCCCCCAGCGCTATACGTGCGAGCAAACCTGCTCAGCTTTGCGGCCGCAGTCTGTCTCAGCTTGGGCTGTAAGGCCGGCCCCTCTTCTTCTCGGCGCCATGCCGGCTCACCTCTGGCCTGTCATATCGCGGCCCTTTACCGGACTTCCTCGGCATGTCGGCTCTCAGAAATTTAGCACAGCACCCTCCTGTCGCCTCTCAACCACCAGGTAGGAAAGGATCGGCGATATAGGGGGTTGCTACCACTCTAAAGTCAGGATGTCTGCAGGAGCTCAGTGCGGTGCGACCTACTCCATGCGCTCTCAGGCCACGCCCCGCGGTCTCTGTTTTATAAGGCAATCATACACCTCTAAGTATGTGTGTGTATGTATGTGTGTGTGTATATATATATATACATACACACTGCTCAAAAAAAAATAAAGGGAACACAAAAATAACACATCCTAGATCTGAACCAATTAAATATTCTTCTGAAATACTTTGTTCTTTACATAGTAAAAAATTTAAAAATGTCACACTCGAAATTAAAGTGGAAAAACACACTACAGGCTGATCCAACTTTGATGTAATGTCCTTAAAACAAGTCAAAATGAGGCTTAGTAGTGTGTGTGGCCTCCACGTGCCTGTATGACCTCCCTACAACGCCTGTGCATGCTCCTGATGAGGTGGCGGACGGTCTCCTGAGGGACCTCCTCCCAGACCTGGACTAAAGCATCTGCCAACTCCTGGACAGTCTGTGGTGCAACGTGACGTTGGTGGATAGAGCGAGACATGATGTCCCAGATGTGCTCAATTGGATTCAGGTCTGGGGAACGGGCGGGCCAGTCCATAACATCAATGCCTTCGTCTTGCAGGAACTGCTGACACACTCCAGCCACATGAGGTCTAGCATTGTCTTGCATTAGGAGGAACCCAGGGCCAACCGCACCAGCATATGGTCTCACAAGGGGTCTGAGGATCTCATCTCGGTACCTAATGGCAGTCAGGCTACCTCTGGCGAGCACATGGAGGGCTGTGCGGCCCTCCAAAGAAATGCAACCCCACACCATTACTGACCCAATGCCAAACCGGTCATGCTGGAGGATGTTGCAGGCAGCAGAACGTTCTCCACGGCGTCTCCAGACTCTGTCATGTCTGTCACATGTGCTCAGTGTGAACCTGCTTTCACCTGTGAAGAGCACAGGGCGCCAGTGGCGAATTTGCCAATCTTGGTGTTCTCTGGCAAATGCCAAACGTCCTGCACGGTGTTGGGCTGTAAGCACAATCCCCACCTGTGGACGTCGGGCCCTCATATCACCCTCATGGAGTCTGTCTCTGACCGTTTGAGCAGACACATGCACATTTGTGGCCTGCTGGAGGTCATTTTGCAGGGCTCTGGCAGTGCTCCTCCTGTTCCTCCTTGCACAAAGGCGGAGGTAGCGGTCCTGCTGCTGGGTTGTTGCCCTCCTACGTCCTCCTCCACGTCTCCTGATGTACTGGCCTGTCTCCTGGTAGCGCCTCCATGCTCTGGACACTACGCTGACAGACACGGCAAACCTTCTTGCCACAGATCGCATTGATGTGCCATCCTGGATAAGCTGCATTACCTGAGCCACTTGTGTGGGTTGTAGACTCCGTCTCATGCTACCACTAGAGTGAAAGCACCGCCAGCATTCAAAAGTGACCAAAACATCAGCCAGGAAGCATAGGAACTGAGAAGTGGTCTGTGGTCACCACCTGCAGAACCACTCCTTTATTGGGGGTGTCTTGCTAATTGCCTATAATTTCCACCTGTTGTCCATCCCATTTGCACAACAGCATGTGAAATGGATTGTCACTCAGTGTTGCTTCCTAAGTGGATAGTTTGATTTCACAGAAGTGTGATTGACTTGGAGTTACATTGTGTTGTTTAAGTATATATATATTTAGTATAGTTTAATCCCTAAAGTACTGGAGGATATTTTATTTATTTTTTTATTTATTTTTTCATTTTTGTTCCCTGTCTACCCAGAGCCATAACTTTTTTAATTTTCCGTTCACTTAACCTTACGAGGTCTTGCTTTTGCACTTTCTAATGGGACTGTTTAATATTGCATGAAATGAAGCAGGAAGATAATTCCAAATGGGGTGGAATTAGAAAAAAAAAATGCAGTTCCGCCACAGTTTTACGGATGTTTGTCTCTACGGCATTTCCTATGCAGTACTAATGACCTGTGCCCTTCGTTCTCTGGGTCAGAACGATTACAACGATACCAATTTTTTTTCTTGTGTTTTAATGTTGAAAAAAAATGAAAACTTCTTTTTTTTTTTATCACCATTTTCTGACCCCCATAACTTTTTTTATAGGTTTATCTAAAGAGCTGTGTGAGGGCTTGTTTTTTGCGGGACGATCAGCCGTTTTTATTGATATCATTTTGGAGTGTGTCGGACTTTTTGATCACTTTTTACAATTTTTTTGGGGGGGTAAGTGAAGCTATGAAAAAAAGTGTGCATCGGCCATTTTAAGTTTTTTTTTTCGTTACATCATTCGCCGTATGAGATAAATATTTTTATATTTTAATAGTTCAGTCATTTTGGGACCCGGTGAAACCCATGATCATTATGTTTTTTTATTCTTTATTTTTATTTAAATTCTGGGGGAAATTAGGTTATTTAAAATTTTTAGATTTTATATATTTTTTTTTACTTTTGAAAAACTTTTTTAGCCCCCTTAGGAGGCTACAATATACGACATTCTGATTCATGTAAGATAAGACTGTAGTAGGTCTGCCACCTGCAGGCGTCCATAGGAATTGCGGCTCTGATACCCAGACCCAGTGCTTTGCAGAAAAGGAACGGCTACCCCGATCACCACATGGTGTGCTGCTCCTAACCCGGAAGCGCGCGTTTTTTTAGGCATTTAAAGGTGTCTAAAGGGTTAAATGCCTGCGATCGGCATTATTACCGGTCGCAGACCTTAGCCCCGGACCTCTGCTGTTTGAACAAGCAGATACCTGCCAGCTATGGCTTCCGCTGCGCTGGAGAGTGGCTGCCATATTTCAAAAACTACTCCTTCCGCCGTACACAGAGCTGGGACTCTGGTCATGGCAAACCAGAATGAAGACCTCCATGCTTTACACCGCAGGCTCCACTGTACAAAACTGGAATAAGGTGTCATTTCTGACTAAACCACATCCTTGTGTCTTCCCCTTTGCATAATTGCTCTGCGGCCGGCGTACAGAGGGAGT